>NC_056731.1:553753738-553826238 GCF_019279795.1 Protopterus annectens
CCTTGTTTAGGCCAGACCACAACGTCTCGGTCTGTCGCTTTTGTGCTACATTCAACAAACGTACTATTAAGCGTCGGGCGGAGTTCGCCCAGCATTATTTTGGGAAAGCATTTAACTATACTATGTCATCGGATACTCCGACTCCGGTTTTGTCTAAAAAACGCAAAGACAAGGACCGACACATGAGGTCCGCGGCCTCTACCGACACCACGCCAAAGCCGACTACACGTGGTCCGGTTCTCAGCGAGGCGCCTACGCAGCCCCTGATTACCGACGACACATCTTTGATGGTGTCTCCTGTGCCTGAGGTCGCAGGCCCCTCGGCCCACACCCCGACTACAGATACCGAAGCCACTCTTGGCGTAGAAACTCAGAATGTGGACAGGTCCTCCTCCACTCAAGGTGTCTTCAGACCTTCCTGTTCTTTCTCCATCAAGGCTTTCACAAAGTCTAAAGCAACCATGCACTCTAAGAGACCAGCTACACAGGGCCCATCTCCAGGCCCCATGCCTAAGAAACAGATGCTTAAAATGGCTGAGGATTTAATTACTCTAATCAGAGGTTCTCATCGACCACCGGACAAAAGGCCCAGAGTGGAGGAAGATTCCCCCTCCTCTGATCAGGGCTCCATTATTTCAGAGCACTCTGATGATCAGGAACATTCTTACTCCCCTTTTGAAGACTCTGATGCGGAGGAGTCCATCCCTTCTGTATCCCCCGAGGATTACTCATTTGGGGAAACTTTGCATACCTTAAGGGAACACTTCCACTGGGAAGGCCAGGATTATTCAGATTCCAAGAAAAGGCTCAGGGAATTTCTCTTGTTACCCCAGCACAGGCCTCTGGCTATACCTCCTGTCTTGGACATCCTAGATGATGTTTACTCGGAGGCCTGCCTTAACCCGCACTCTCTACCTCCAGCTCCAGTTAAGCCTGACAGGTACTACAGGGTTCCTGACTCACACCAATTTCTATACAAAAGCCATGCTGCTGACCCAGAAACCATCTCACAGGGCCCCAAGGGAGTTAAGGCCTCCATTGCCAAAAATCCATTGCCTTCCGAGAGATTCCAGATCCTTAGAAAGGTGGGGAAAAAGGTATATACCTCCGCTACCTTATCCATGAGGGCCTTAAACTGTCAGTTTCATATGCTAAAATACCAACAGTTTTTGTTATTACAATTGAAAAGTAAAATGTCACAACCTGAACAACCAGACTTGAAGGAGTTGCAGGATTTGATGCATAGTGCAGAACAAGTGGGTAAGCATACCTTACAATGTGGTTTTGATGCTCTAGAGGCCTCATGTAGAGCTGCTGTTACAGGATCAGTCATACGTAGGCATGCCTGGCTCAAGGAACAAGCCTTGCCTGATCATGTCAAAGCTAAATTGCTAGATGCCCCTCTTCAAAAGGATGTACTATTTGGTGCTAATGCTGTGGAAGTATTAAGGAAAATGGAGGAAAAGGCTAAATCAATGCAAACTGTGAAAGAATTTCTACAGATTCAGCCCCCACATTTTAGTAGAAATTGGCCTTCCAAAAACTGGTCCTTTCCTGCCACAGGCAGACCCCAAAGAGGCAGATACAGGCACCCGAGGGGCAGAGGACAATCCCAAGGATCGTATAGAGGCAGACAATGGCAAGCTCCTACACAAAGAGGTGGTGAGGACAACTCGCAATCTTTCAGAAAGCAAACCCAATAACTTTCCCCTTTGCATGCTAACCAGGTCTCAAATGGCAGCCCCCTTAGGAGGAAAGCTGGCATTATTCTCAAAAAATTGGCATGTTGTCACAAAGGACAAATGGATCCTGGACATTATAAACAGAGGCTACAAGTTCCATTTTCACACCCTTCCAAAAATGAGAGGCATGCCAAACCTGCCACACAATCAAAGGGCAGAGGCACAAAGGCAAATTTCAGATCTCATAAACATGAAAGCTATTCAAGAGGTACCTACCACGAACAAGGTCAAGGTTTTTATTCCAGGCTATTTCTGGTGCCAAGGAAGGGAAAAGATTGGAGACCTATTTTGGATCTATCCATCCTAAACACATTTCTACTCGTACCAAAATTCAAGATGCTCACTCTACAGCAACTTCCTCCCATGCTGGGCCAAGGAGTCTTGGCTGGTAACATTGGACCTGAAGGAGGCATACCTGCATGTCCCAATCAGACAAAATTGCAGAAGGTACCTCAGATTTCTTGCCGGTTCAACCCATTATCAATTCTCTGCATTGCCCTTTGGCTTATCTACTGTGCCCAGAGTATTCACGAAATGCCTGGCATCAGTAATTGCCTACTGCAGACTTCAAGGGATACAAATATACCCCTATTTGGGCGACTGCCTGATCCAAGCGGACAGCAAGCACATTCTTCTGAAACATCTGGCTTATGTAATAATGTTATTGAACTCTCTGGGATACACAGTCAACAAAAAGAAATCAAGGCTAATACCCTCTCGGAAGATAATTTTCCTCGGTGCCATTTGGACACAAACACCCAGATGGCCTACCTCACGTCAGAGAAGCAGGGGCAACTAATTCAATACTTCAGAACACTAGCAAATTGCACCAGGCTGACTGCAAGGAAAATCCTGCAGGCTCTGGGATTCATGGCATCTTGCATCTTACTAATCCCATGTGCAAAGCTGCATATGAGGAAACTACAATGGTACTTGAAAAACATATGGTCTCAACACAGCCACAGTTTGGAAACAATAATACCACTAATTCCATGTCTGCAAAAGGAATTTCTGTGGTGGGCTCAAGCATGTCAAACAAACACAGGTCTTCCATTCAGCAAGCCTCAACCAAATCAAGTCATCACAACAGACTGCACCTGGGGGGGCGCACTAGACAGACCGGTGCATTCAGGGCAAATAGTCCCAAAAAGAAAAGCACCTTCACATCAATCAAAAAGAAATGCTAGCAGTAATAAATGCTATTATAGCTTTCAAGGACCTTCTACACCAGGTCAACTATTGATAAGAACGGACAACATCACAGTTATGTGGTACATAAACAAACAGGGAGGAACACATTCTTACCCGCTATGCAGACTGGCCATGTCACTTTGGAACATGGCCATGGACTTACAAATGGAACTACAAGCACAGTACTTGCCAGGCAAGGAAATCACGCTGGAAGACAACCTAAGCAGGAATATGACAGATCCACACGAATGGAAATTGCATCCAAAAGTTTTTACAGAAATAATCCAAGAATGGGGAAGGCCAGACATAGATCTTTTTGCCTCCCACAAGAGTCATCAATTGGCAAAATTCTGCTCAAGGATCTTCCATCCAAAGGCCTGGAGAGTGGACGCTCTTTCTTTCAGTTGGACATCAATGACAGTTTATGCCTTCCCTCCTCTTCCTCTGCTGCCCAAAGTTCTGTTAAAGACCAAAGCAGACAGACCAAAGATGATCCTCATTGCTCCGGACTGGCCAAGGCAACACTGGTACCCACTCCTGAGGAGCCTGACCAATTCCCCGCCATGGACCCTGCCTCTAATGCCTCTTCTTCTGACTCAGCACAGTTTCAAAACTCTTCACAGCCAGCTAAAAACACTCACTCTAGCCGCATGGAAGATTCCTTAGCATCACAACAGGCCCTACTCTCCAAGGAGGTGCAGGATGTTATTTTGGAGGCCAGAAGGCCATCAACTAGAAAAGCTTACTCCGCAAAATGGAAATGTTTTTGTGTCTGGAATGAGAAAAAGGGCCAGGATCCTGGAAAACTGAATTTACCTCAAATACTACAATATTTGGCTGAACTGCTAAGCAGTGGACTTTCTTTCTCCTCCATCAAAATCCATGCCTCAGCCATTTCTGCAGAATACAACACTGATCCACCTTTATTCTCTCACCCTCTCTTAAGACAGTTCCTCAGAGGGGTTAAGAATTTAAGGCCTCTAAGGAAACAACCAATACCTGCTCGGGATCTTAATTTCATTCTGGAAAAAATTACCTTGCCTCCCTTTGAGCCAGCTGCCTCATCAGATTTGCAATATTTGTCCTGGAAAACAGCTTTCCTTCTGGCTATCACCTCAGCTCGTAGAGTTTCAGAACTACAGGCTCTCATGGCTGTCAAGCCTTTTATCATCTTCCATCAGGACAGAGTTTCCTTACGAACCAACCCGTCCTTTATGCCTAAAGTGGTATCCAGGGTAGCTTTAAATCAGGCCATACATTTACCTACTTTTTATCCTAATCCTCAAAACAAAGGGTAGAGATTACTACATTCCTTGGACATCCACAGACAACTGCGTTATTATTTGGACAGAACAAAGCCTTTCAGAAAATCAGAACAGCTCTTTGTGGCCTATGCGGTAGGAGCTCAAGGGAAGCCAATTTCCAAACAGACAATCTCAAAATGGATAGCCCACTGCATACGCTTTTGCTATTCCTTTCATGGCAAAACTGTTCCTACAGGCATTAGAACTCATTCCACCAGGGCCACAGCCACCTCTGCAGCCTTCCTCAGAGGAGTTCCTACCAAGGATATTTTGGAAGCAGCCACTTGGAGTTCTGTGCATACCTTCTCCAGGCACTACAACCTACCATTATACTCCAAGTCTAGAGCAGGCTTTGCCACTGCAGTCTTGCAGGGCATTTTGGCTCCCCCTAGTTCCACCTGGTGCCTACCACCCCTTTCTTAGCTTTGGGATTCTACCCATCTGTTATGACTGCAGCTGTATGCACGATGAACATAGTACAGTTTTGTACCTACCATAAATGTAGATGTTAGAGTGCTAATACAGCTGCAGTCCAGGTTTCCTTCCCTCCTTCCCCTCTTGGGACAGGCCTATAGGCTAACACATCCTCATACAACCTGATTTGGGTTTTCATTTATGATGTATTTGCTTGCAACTACTGTATTTTGATTATATTGCACTGCATTATCACACAAATTTATGTATTGCCTTCATTCTGGGGGCACCTGACATCTGGGGCAAGAAAAACTGAAGAAAATGGCGTTGGTTGGTTCCTTTATACCCCTGTCGCACTGACGTCAGGGAAGAAGCGACGACAACCGACGCCGGACCTAGACTTTGGAATTCGGCCGACCGAGGACCCGCCTGACGGCAGGAGAACCCCATCTGTTATGACTGCAGCTGTATTAGCACTCGAACATCTACATTTATGGTAGGTACAAAACTGTACTTTCGCGGTCTGCACTCTTGTGGGAGGAGAGGCTGGACTCTGCCCTTCTGAGCTGGGAATTTCTGGTTAAAGGCTTATAGTGCTTGCATGTTTCAACTGTTTCTTACTGAAATTGGTACACCTTGTTTGCTGTAGCATAGCCTAGATCCAGGCCTGCTGAATCTAGCTCTGTTTGTATGCTTGTTGTTGGTTTGCTTGTTATTTCCCTGAAACGCTAATACCACCTAAAACGCGGCTTTTCAGTGCTTCTGTGGATCCCTAGTGATATCTGCATTGCTTACTGTACTCATTTCCTTGTTTCACTTAAAAGAAAGTTACTGTCTGTCGTTTTTGCATTTAAGTTACCTGTAACATATTGCATTTAAGTTACCTGGCACTTGCTCACAAAAGCAATTATATAAGTCAGCACTAAAAAATTAAAAGCACTACACTCTCACAAAGTCCTCTTGAGTACCTTGTTCCCCATTGGCCCTTTTTTTTCAATTATAAAGGAATTCCCAGTACTATTCTAGCATGTCCAAAGGTCAGTTGTCAATCTTCTCTCCGGTCCAGCTGGTGAATCTGGGAATCTTGAGACAATGTTACAACTGCCTCATGTACACAGACAACCCTCTTCTCCTCCCAACAAATTCCAACATATGTGAGAGATGCATCCATATAGCCAAACTGGAGGCTAAGCTCTCTCAACTCAGTACTGTAGTAGCCAGTCAGGAGGAGAAGGAAACCACACTCAGTACAATTTCAGTTTCACATAGACCTACCACGACAGCAAACCAAACATATAAACACACAAAAACATACTCTGAGGCTCTAAATAAAAATCTTCCTAAGCAGCAGAGACCTCCAAAGCAGGCACCCAAGCAACTGCTACCCCAAAACAAAACACGTGCAACACATAGCTCACAAAGCCAGTGTGCCGAACAGTCACAGCCCTTAAGGCTAAACAACACACCTGATGCACTTGTAATAGGTGACTCTATCGTCAGGCACACTGATGTCCCGCTCACCAGGCTGAACAAGAAGGTCACGGTGAGCTGCCTGTCGGGCGCTAGGATCCGCCACATAACACAAGCACTCAGGTCACTCCAAGGCAAGTACAAATATGACTCAGTCATTGTCCATGCTGGTGTGAATGGCCTGAGACGTACCTCCCTGGACTACATGAAAAGAGACATAGAGGAGCTCTCTGAGCATGTGGCCCAGGCCGGTATGACCCTGACCTTGAGTAGCATCTTACCCTCACCAAGAATGATGCCACAATATGAAGCAAGATGATCAATTTCAACAATTGGCTTAAGTATTGGTGTCATTCAAAGGGGATCCAATGCCTGTCAGCCTGGGATGACATGCTCGACAAGCCACGATGCTTCGCTAGGGACGGCTTGCACCTGTCACCCCTGGGCTTTTGGATATTGGCAAAGGCTCTTGCTACCCCCATAGTGCCTTTTTTAGGCAAGGCTCAAAAGGCAAACCCACCTCCATAGGTATCACAAGGGATAAGAAACTGAGTAATGCTACTCAGCGCCAGAAGTCTAAACCTCAAGATGCACGCACTCGAAACTCTCCTTAGCATGGAGAACATCGATATCTGTGCAGTAAGAAAAACCTGGTTCAAGGCTCCCGAGAGCAGCCCAGCACTACCAGGTTATACCTCATACCATGCTTTTCGGCCCCAAAACTTGGACGGACCCACAAAAGGAGGGGGAGTATCAATATTCATCAAAGATACTCACACCTCCAGGTTGGTGGCACAGCACGAAGCATCAGAGACTATCCATGTGCAACTAACAGTGGGTAAAACTGCCTTCCAGTTTATAGCCTGCTACAGACCACCCTCCCTAATCCAGGAACCCCACTCGGCCTTCCTGAGAACACTGGAAAATATGAAGGTCTCTCCAAACACCATTATATTGGGCGACTTCAACTAACCAAACATAGACTGGGAGCATTAATCTAGCTCCAACACCCTAGCCCAAAGGTTCCTAGAATTTATAAACTCAAATGCTATGGAACAACTTGTTACCACTCCCACAAGAGGGGAAAACATACTGGACCTGATCATCACCAACATGGGGACTCTATGCTCCAGACCAGAAGTGTATCCCTCACTGGTAAGATCAGACCATAAACTAATCTCACTGGATATTCACATCCCGACACCACCCCCCTGCCCAGAAAACCACAGTGAAAAACTTCTCTAAAGCAAATTTCACACTCCTCAAAACCGAGGTGGAATCCTTCAAAGCCCCCGGGCCTGTGGAAAATACGGCCCAGACTGCAGAATCCTTTATAAACGCATTCTATGAACACCTTCAGGAATGCATGGACCATGCGATCCCAAATAAAACCAAGATCCAATCCTCCAAAGGCAGACGTCCTGTCTGGTGGACCCCAGCCATAAACAAACTATACAATAGAAGGAGGAAGCTACTAAATGATAGAGCAAAATTCCTAAAAGGGAAGGCATCTCTGATCAGTATTAGCAAAAAACTATGGGCACTCATAAAATCGTCTAAGGCCAGCTTCGAGAGAAAAATTGCACAGGACACTAAGGATAATCACAAGGCTTTCTTTAGTTATGTTAGGAACCTGGGTGGTAATTCCCGGATATTCTCAGAATTAGTCCAAAATGACAAAAAATACACCAAACCCACAGACATTGCCAACATCCTAGCTGACCGGTTCAGTGCAAACTTCTCCCCCCCCTCCCCACCAAAAGGGCAAATATCTATCCCAGCAGAGTGCTGCCCCCCTGACATCTCAGATGCTCAGGTAAGAGCTGCCCTCTCCAAAGCAAAAAACACAGCATCAATGGGACCAGACGGTGTCCCGGGCTGCATCCCACATGAACTCCAAGAAGAGCTAAACCCAAACATAAAACTACTGTTCAATCTCAGCCTTACTACAGGATATGTACCCAAAGAGTGGCGTACAGCAACTGTGGTGCCTCAACGGATCCTGGAAACTATCACCCCATAAGCCTGACTAGCTTGGTCTGCAAAGCTATGGAAAGGATCATCATGGACCTCATAAATAAAGATATTGGGGACCTACAGACACTGGATCCTACCCAGTTCGGCTTTGTTAAGGGCAGATCCTGCCTCTTAAACCTGGTTGATTTCTTTGAAACAGTCACCAAGGCCATTGACGAGGGGAAGGTGGTCCACACAGCCTACCTGGATCTCGCAAAAGCCTTCGATACAATACCCAACTCTGGCATTATAGATAAGCTCACCAGCTTAAGTATAAACCCCTATGTCACTAGATGGGTTGCAAACTGGCTCAAGGACAGAACCCACATGGTTAGAATTGCTGGAGCCATGTCAGACTCCAAACCAGTTACAAGTGGCGTCCCACAAGGCTCAGTCCTGGGACCTCTCTTGTTCGGTATATATTTCTCGGAGGTACAGGCCAACATGGAAGGACTGTGGCTGACCAAGTTCGCAGATGACTGCAAACTGGGTGCCATAATCGACTCTCCAGCCGACACAAGCATCCTCCAAAAGGACCTCATAGAAACAGCCAAATGGTGCCAGAGCCATGGCCTCAAGCTAAACGCCAAAAAGTGTATAGTCATCCCCTTTGGCAAAAACAAAGTGCCCACAAATTACCACATAGGTGGTAATTCATTAGGTACAGAAGAAGTAATTAGGGACCTGGGGACCCAAGTTGATAGCAATCTCTCATTTGACAACCACGTGGCCAAAGTGGTTAGAAAAACATTTTATATAGCCCACATAATCATGAAGGGATTCACATCTAGATCAGGGGAGGTCATCGTGCCTCTTTACTCATCCCTCATCAGGCCCTTAATTGTGTACAATGCCCCTTTCGGGATGTACCTTACCAGACACCTGCATCAACTGGAAAGACCCCAAAAGTACCTCACCAACAGGATCAAAGGGCTCAAACAGATGCCATATGCTGCCCGGATAAAGAAACTCCAGCTCTACTCAGTGGCATACCGCCTGTTCAGAGGCGATCTGTGCCTGACGTGTAAAGCCATGTCCAACCCGGAATTAATGGACATGCTGCACCTCAGAAAATCCAAATCCCATCGAGCTACACGCTCGAGAGACTTGACCCTCAGCACCGAAATAAATAGGACATGCTGGAGGGACAGATTTATAACCCAGAGGCTCCCTTCACTCTGGAATAAAATCCCAGTCCAGGTTAGGCAGAGTCTCTCATTAACTCTCTTCAAGAGGAATCTTGATGAGTGGATGGGAGATCGTAGGTTTACCCCGGGTATCACTTCTGTGTCACTGTTAGACAGAGGCAAAGTATACTAACCTCAAAAAAGGGCATAGCAAAATTAATTTAAAATGGGTGGCGAAAGCCAAACACATTCTGGCCAGGCTTATAAATGCCCTAGGGCAGATAGCCTAGTATGAACCTATAACCTGCAGTCCAAATAAATTCTTGGCTTATTCCCATTCTGTCATATTTCCTTTTCTAGTTATTTGCTCCCAATACTTTGATTCCTTTTTCCAATTTTCTCTAATAAATTCTGTCCCCCTCTTGCCTATTTTCTGTATCCCTAATTGCAGTCAACCCCGTTTGTTAAATTTGTGGGTGGACTGCAACACATATAACCCACGTTATGTAATTAATGTTTAGAAGGACACGAAAGGGGGAAAAGAAATAACCAAGTAAAACATTTTTGATCTTATTGGTATTTATATAAAACATGTCATGTTATAAACTGCATTTTATTTTGTAAAACAGTTTTGTTTAGTGCATAGTAAGGGTATTTTAATGTGGAGGGGGAGTCTTTTAGTGACTGTTGTGTGTTAAAGATAGCATAAATAAGTACCTTTTTTAGTTACAAGAAATATAGGCTTTAAAGTGTAACGAAAAGAAAGGTAGGACAGAAGCAAGTTTATATGACAGTGTGATCTCTGGCTGCTGGGGTGGAGATTGGGTGTAAAAGTGTATTGATTATATTTTATGTAGAGTTCAGATGATAAGTTCCCTGGTTTTTACAAGGGCAGATGTCTAGATTAATGTCTTTGGCTTAAGCTATAAACAATTGTTAATCAACTAGGCTTGAAAAATAAGACAAAATGATGAAAGCCATGAAAACAAATGCTTATCTTACATCTGCAAAGATATTGTTTTCCATTAGCAAGTATTGTCACTGAGAGGCAAGAAGTCTGCAGCTGAAGGTAGTTAGCCAGGGTAATTCTGTATATTTAGAAAGATTCCTTCATGCATCGGCAAAGTATTTTTTTTCCTCATTGCTGACTACTTTTACATGAAGATGAGCTGTTTGTAGGTGCAAGTAATTAACCTTAAGAGTTCTGAGCATTATTTGCTGAAGGAAAGACAATTTAAGTTACAATGGCAAGTAGTTCCGCGAAAAATCAATTTTGAAATTATGGAAAGTAAGTAAGAGATAGTAGACTCCCTAGCAGCCTTAATGTTTTAATACATTTGATAAAACAGTGCATAAATTTAATTTATTTAAAAGTAGCATGTGCATTTTTTCTTAGGACTAAGTTAATGTTTTTTGAAAGCATACAAGCTGTTTTCCACATCTGGGAGGAAAATAGAGATAGCAAAATAACAGACTGCAGTTAGTGTAAGTGGGAACACAAACTCTAGCATGCTATTTAGCATGTGTAACCATAATTTTAGATTGTTAGCCTGTGGGTGCAGATGTCAGTTTAGAGCAGTCATTCATACCAGGGAGGAGGTTAAACTTCATTTGTTGAAAATGTACATAGTTTTGTGTGTGTGCTCTAAGTTAATAAGGGATGGAGAGTGTGCTAAAATGTATTTAGTTTTTATTTGAGGGCTTTCATTAAAGCAAAATGTCTTGAAAAATGTGGCATAGATTCAGATGGAGACAAGAAGAAACAACTGTATAAAATATCAGCCTACCAAACCTTAGTGTAACAAGTGGGAACAATAGCTTTTTATCATGATGGCTACCCTATCCATAGTATCTTGGATGTAAATGGCCATACGGGTATATACAAAAAAGAAAAAGTATTGCAAAAGGGTTCAGTCCTGGGACCTCTCCTGTTTGGTATCTACTTCTCTGAAGTACAGGCTAATACAGAAGGCCTCTGGCTAACGAAGTTCGTAGATGACTGCAAACTAGGAGCCATAGCCATGTCCCCAAATGATGTGGACATCCTACAGAAGGGCCTTGCTGAGACAGATGCCTGGTGTCAGAGCCATGGCCTTAAGTTCAGTGCCAAAAAGTGCAGTGTCATCCCCTTTGGTAAAAACTCTGTACCCATGAACTACCACATAGGCAGCAATCTACTTAACACGGAATGAGTGATAAGAGACCTTGGGACCCATGTGGACAGTAGTTTCTGCTTTGATAGTCACATCACCACAGTAGTCAGGAAGTCCTTCTATGTGGCACACCTCATCATAAAAGGGTTCTCATCCAGGAAAAAAGAGGTCATTGTTCCCCTCTGCTCGACACTCATTAGACCCATTATAGAATACAACGCCCCTTTTGGAATGTACCTCACAAGACATCTGCAGCAGCTCGAAAGGCCACAGAAGTACCTCACAAAGAGGATCACTGCCCTCAAACAAATGCCCTACACTGACCGTCTCAAAAAACTCCAGCTTTACTCCGTAGCATATTGCCTTCTCTGAGGTGATCTCTGCCTAACATATAAAGCTATGTCAAACCCAGAGCTGTTGGACATGCTACACCTAAAGAAATCCCAATCCCTCCGAGCTACACGCTCTAGGGACCTGAACCTTGTCACCACAATAAACAGGACATGCTGGAGGGATAGATTCCTGTCCCAGAGACTTCCCATACTCTGGAACAGGCTACCCATCTATGTCAAGCAAAGTTCTTCATTAGCACTCTTCAAGAAAAATATTGATGAGTAGATGGGAAATAGGAAATACACCCTGGGGATCACTTCTGTGTCTCTACTCGACAGTGGCACAGGAGAATAACTTTCTTGAGTGGCGTAAGCCAGGGAACCTTGTTGGCTAGGTTTACGTAGGCCCTTGGGCCGATAACCTAGTACCTACCTATGAACCTATTATATTAAGTAATACACGGTAAAAATAAAAATGCTGCAGGTAACACATTTGGAAAGATTTAACTTGTGAATTTGATAAAAAAAAGTATTTCAGTATGAATTTTAGCAGAATATCAGGGGGAAAAGGAAAATGTCAGCACTCTAAGAACCAGTCATTCCTACACTACACTCTGCTGTTCTCCAAGATACAAGATATTCCGGGCAAGAAATAGAGATTGCTAGAGAAAGCAGCAAAGACCTGTATTACTGAAGATGCAGTTGTACCAGCAGAAAGAATTGATCCTGACAAAATTGTGACAGAATGGTAAAGTATTGCAAATTGTAGATAGTAGAGTGTTTGTGGAAAATGTTTATTTGCAGTATACCAGGCAGAAAAGAAACAGATTTATCCCATTCGGGGATAGTCAAGAGGCAGGTGCAAGATTCAAGCTGCTATATCCAGCTGTCTTCAGAATATTTTCCTGGAGGATCAACATAATTTTTTTATGCAGAATAGGCTAAGGGGGAAATGCAAAAGTTAGTACAACAAGGGGTGAGCCATGAAACAGAAGGGGGCTCTTCTTTTCATTCTTCTGATGGTAAGGCTCATAGACAGATTTTTACCAGTAAAACCTTTTCCAGTGTTGCAAAGGAAAATGCTTGAGAGACAGAAAAAAAGCACAGGACTTGAAGAATCTGAAGTACCTTGGATGTGAACCACAGTCTGGGGTTGGGAGATGGTGATGATCAGAAAGAACACAGTACAATTATTTGTATTCTGCTTTTACCTGCATATTAAAACTTCAAAAGAGACCACAGCTCTGTGTCTTGTGAATCAGGCAGAAATTAGAACTGATCAATTAAGGACTCACATAAGCGGTGGTGCAGTGGTAGTTTGTTGCCTCACAGCAAGAGGTTCTCCCGTTCGATTCTCGGCTGGAGTGCGAGGAGTACCTTCTGTGTGGAGTCTGCATGTCCTCCCTGCGGTTGGGTGGATGTTCGAAAGACATGCGTAAATGGGCGTGCCTTAGTTGAAGGTTGGACGTTGAGCTGGCACCTCAGCGTTCTTGAAAATCTACTGCCAATCATTAGCGGACTGGAGTTCCGCTGTAGCATCCCCTAACCAGAAAAAGACAAAAGACAAACAACAACATAAGATAGAAGAGGTCACTTAAGGTTTATCATTTGTGAACTGAGGGGGTAGAGCTAGGAACTAAACCTTCTATTTAAGGGGTAAAATAAAACATTTCGGAGCTTTACTAGCTCACCAGACTCTGCTACACTTTGCTGTGAAGGAAAGGTTAGTTTGCTTTTTATTTGTTGTATTTTGTATTACTTTATTATTACTTTTTATATTTTGAATACTGTGATTTGTTTTCTTTACCTTGTGTTTTACTTGTATTCTGTTTTTAACTGCATATTAAAATTTCAAGAGAGACCACAGCTCTGTCTCTTGAGTCAGGCAGAAATTTAATACCACTGTCTTTCTAGTTGCCTGCATCTTATGTTAATTTGACCGTATATCTCATTTCCGCTCTGCTTTCACTGGCTTGTGTAAGCACAAAACTATCATTTTGTGAAATCACTCCCCTTCAACTATTTAAATTTATTGGCCATCCTACTGTACCATAGTACCAGAACACAAAAGCGACCACCCTCTTTCAATCTATCTTGCTGTTTTAAAATAGCAACTCTCCACTAAAACTTAACTTTTTAGACAAGTAAAAAGTTACCTACTTTCACATCTAACTTATCTAGTGCACACTGCAGTGTTTAGGATAAACCTTTAAGCATACCTGTGACTAGCACTTGCTCTAATACCTGCTGGAAAGCACTAGGTAGCCTTAAACTGATACAAGCACTCAACTCTCCTTGTTAATGAGGAGAAATTAATCGTAGGCACTAAACAGCCTATAATTGCAAAGCACCTTGCTAAGGCAAGGGAAAACATCTCCTGTACTTTACAAAAAAAAGCACCAAACCAGGCATGTCCAAGGGTCAACTTCTGGTGATTTCTCCTGTCCACCTCGTGAATCTGGGCATACTGGGGCAATGCAGCAATTACCTCAATGTACACAGACAACCCTGTCCTCCTACCACCCAACAGTACAACCTGTGAGAGATGCACTTATATATCCAAACTGGAAGCAAAGCTCTCTCCACCCAAGAGACAGTCAGGAGAAGAAGGTTAACACCCACACTACACCTCAAGCAGCACATAGCCCTTCTAAACCCCCAACACCCACACATAGCAACATTAAATAAACATATGCGGAGGCCCTAAACTGTAACCTGCCCAAGCAACAAGGACCTCTGAAGCTGAAATGCAAACAAACACCAATCACAACCAAAGTGTCACATAGCTCACAACACCAGTGTGCCACCCAGCAACAGCCCCTAAGGCAAGACAACATACCTAACACTTTATTCGTAGGTGACTCTATAGTCAGGCACACTGATGTCCCACTCACCAGGCTGAACAAGGAGAAAATTACATTCAGCTGCCTGTCGGGTGCTAGGATCCGCCACATAACACATGCACTCAAGTCACTCCACGACAAGTACAAATATGACTCTGTCATTTTCCATGTTGGAGTGAACTTGAGATGTACCTCCCTGGTCTACATGAAAAGAGACATGGAAGAGCTCTCAGATCATGTGGCCCAGGCAGGTATGACCCTAGCCTGAGTAGCATCCTGCCTTCGCCCAGAGTAGATACCACAATATAAGGACAAAATGATTGAATTCAACAATTGGCTAAGCTTTTTGGGTCATTCAAAGGGGATCCAGTATCTGTCTCTCTGGGACGACATGATCGACAGAACACGATGCTTTGCCAGAGATGGTCTGCACCTGTCGTCCCTGGGATTCAGGTTACTGGCTAAGGCTCTTGCCACCCCTATAGTGTCTTTTTTAGGCAAAGTTCAAAGGACAAAACCACCACCGTAAACAGGTACAAGCATGCAAATTCTGAAGGTAATGCTACTCAGTGCTAAAGTCTAAACCTCAAAATGCACTCTGTCGAGGCACTCCTAAAAATGGAAAACATCGATATCTGTGTAGTAACTGAGACCTGGTTCAAGTCTCCAGACAGCACCCCTGCAATATCAGGCTACAACTCTTACCACACTTTTCGGCCACCAAATCAGAACCGAAACACTAAAGGTGGAGGAGTGTCCATATTCACCAAGGATATTCACACCACCAGGCTAGTTGCCCAACACACTGTCTGAAATTCTCCAGGTGCAACTTACACTAGGTAAGACTGCAATTCAAATTGTAGCTTGCTACAGATCCCCCACCATGCCCCAAGATTCTCACTACACCTTTGTAAACATACTGGAAAATATTAAGATACAACCAAACACCCTAATACTGGGTGATTTCAACTACCCTTCCATTAACCGGGAAAACTACTCGTGTACCAAAACCTTTGCCCAGTGGTTCTTGGAATTCATAAATTCCAATGCCCTGGATCAAATAATCCTTGGTCCCACCAGGGGCTCCAATATCCTAGAGCTGGTCATTACCAACATGGGAAAGTGATGCTCCACACCTATGGTCACCCCCTCGTTGGTCAGGTCTGACCATAAGCTAATCACCCTTAACATCCACATCCCACCCCCACCCCCCAGTAAGGAAACCTCCATAAAAAAACTTCTCCAAAGCCAACTTCATGCTACTCAAGTCAGAAGTGATAAACTTTGTGGCACCCATGCAGACGGGAACTGAAAGTTAGACTGCTGAATCCTAACTAAGGCACTGTATGAGCACACCCACTCATGCATGAATCATGCCATCCCAAATAGAACCAAGATGCTCTCCTCCAAAAAAAGGAAGCCAATCTGGTGGTCCCCTGCCATAAACAAACTTTACAACAAAAGGAAGAAACTGTTGCAGAAAAGAGGAAAATCCCAGGATGCAAAAAACTCCCTTACCAGCCTCAGTAAGAAGCTGAGATCCCTCCTAAAATCCTCCAAAGCTAGTTATGAAATTAAAATTGCCAAAGATTCCAAAGACAACCACAAGGCATTCTATAACTATGTCAAGAATCTAAATGACAATGCTCAGATCTGCTCTGAGCTACAACAGAATGGCAATAAATATACGGATCGCAAGGATATTGCCAATATTCTGGCAGACCAATTCATTGCCAACTTCACGCCCCTCTCACCCCCTAAACGTCCCATCTCAGTACTGGAAGTTTCCCAAATTCCAGTAATAATGGCCACACAGGTAAACAAACGCACTCTCCAAAGCTAAGACTACAGCATCCATGGGACCAGATGACATCCCAGGCTGTGTATTGCATGAACTACAAAATGAGCTAGCACCTCACCTAAGTGTCATGTTTAATCATAGCCTCACCTCAGGCTTTGTGCCCACTGAGTGGCGCACAGCTACAGTTATCCCACTCCACAAGGGGGGATCCACCTTGGATCCCGGGAACTACCGCTCCATCAGTTTGACGAGCCTGATCTGCAAGGCCATGGAATGTATTATCATGGAACTTATAAACAAAGACATTGTCAACCTTCAAACACTGGACCTCACCTAGTTTGAGTTTGTGAAGGGCCGATCTTACTTCCTGAACCTGATTGACTTCTTCAAATCAGTCTCCAGAGCCGTGGATGAGGGTAAGATTGTCCACACAGCCTATCTGGATCTCGCCAAGGCCTTTGACACCATCCCCCATTCTGGAATTATAGATGGACTTACTAAGCTGGGCATTAATCCCTACGTCACTCGATGTGTTGCCAACTGGCTTACTGACAGAACCCACACTGTAAAAGTAGCCGATTCCAAATCCAGATCCAGACAAGTGACAAGTGGAGTACCTCAGGTTTCAGTCCTGAGACCGCTCTTGTTTGGCATCTACTTCTCTGAAGTACAGGCCAGCACTAAGGGACTCTGGCTAACAAAGTTCGCAAATGACTGCAAACTGGGAGCCATTATTGAATCCCCATATGGTATGCATACTCTACAAAAGGGCCTTACTGAAACAGATGCTTGGTGCCAGAGCTCAAGCTCAATGTCAAGAAATGTATAGTTATCCCCCTTGGGAAAAAACATGTACTCGTGAATTACCACATAGGTGGCAGTACACTAAATACTGAAAGTGTGATAAGAGACTTAGGGGCACAAGTGGACAGTGGTCTCTCCTTCGATAACCACATCGCCACAACAGTCAGAAAATTCTTTTATGTGGCACACCTCATCATTTAGGGCTTTTCATCCAGAAAAAAGGAGGTCATTGTCCCACTGTACTCATCCCTTATTAGACCCATTATAGAATACAACGCCTCGTTTGGTATGTACCTTTCAAGACATCTGCAACAACTGGAAAGGCCGCAGAAATACCTCACTAAAAGAATCACAGGCCTAAAGCAGATGCCTTACACTGACGGCCTTAAAAAAAACTCCAGCTATAATCTGCCGCATATCGTCTACTCAGAGGCGATCTCTGCTTAACATACAAGGCCATGTCAAACCCAGAGCTGTTGGACATGCTACACTTAAAGAAATCCCAATCCCACACTCTCCAGGGATCTAAACCTTGTCATCACAATAAACAAAACATGTTGGAGGGATAGGTTCTTGACCCAGAGACTCCCCAGACTCTGGAATAGACTGCCCATATATGTCAAGCAGAGCACCTCTTTGGCCCTCTTCAAAAAGAACCTTGACGATTGGATGGGAGAAAGGAAATTCACCCTGGGGATCATGTCAGTCACCCTGCTAGACAGGGGTCCAGGGAAGTAAATAGTGTGGGAAGAAATAGCCAGGGAATTGTTATGGCTAGGCTTGTATAGGCCCTAGGGCCGATAGCCTAGTACCAACCTATGAACCATTAACACTAAAATTAATGAATAAAAGTGAGACTATAAAGCATCAGTCACATTTGTGAAATATGACTTTACAAAAAAAAGTGGCAGAGAAACATTGAAATTTTGTTGACTTTGTTAAACTTGTTGAGAGACTGACAAGCATATGCTCCACTTCATATCATTAATGTTTGGATGAACAATATGAGAGGAAAAAGGGGAAAAGTGCCTGTAAGTAAAACAATTTTTGTTAATGGTACTTGTATAAAACATTTTATGATATAAATTGCATGTTATATAGCAAAGCATTTTCAGTGATTGTATATGATAATCATATTAATGTAAACAGGTGTTTTTTTCCCTTCTTTTTTAATTTTAAGAAAAGTAGGCACAATGTCAAAACAGAAGAAAGGCTAACAAAAGCATTTATAAGTCAATAGGTTGTCATGGAAACAAGCTAACAAAAGGTGAAAGCAATAAACTGAGAGGTCTGGACATTGGTTTGTGAGAGAAATGTAGAATTAAATGGTACAAGGGCAAGCAGCTCTTGGAAATGAATAAGCAATAGCAGCTTTTCTAATAGTTAAATACTTTAATGTATTTACTGGAACATTGTGTAATTTAGTTGTATTTAAAAATAACCAGTGCACATTTTGTTAAGGCAGTGGTAGCAGCACACCTGCATCTGCAGGGATCCAGTTGATGTTCATCGTGTTACACTGCTGCAGTCATTACACTTGGGTTATCCTGCCGTCAGGCGGTCCCGCAGTTGGCCCGAATTCCAAAGTCTTGGTCCGGCGTCGGTTGCTGTCACTTCTTCCCTGACGTCAGTGCACCAGGGGTATATAAGATGCATCCGACGCCATTTTCTTCAGTCTTTCTTGCCGCGCGGTACCCGAAGCAGAAGCAGTTCGCAAGTGCCGGTCGGCCGACTCCTGAGATTTTCGAAGTCGAATTTCAGATCCGAAGTCTTCAATATAGCTAAGTACCCCGTTGGAGAAATGTTTTTCTTGCCTCAGACTGATGTCAGAAAAAGTTAGTAATTGTATTTCTTGTGGGAAGTAAATACCTCATAAGGACTTCCACTTTTACTGTATTCCATGCCTAGGCCCTGATCACGATGTCACTAGTTGTCATTTTTTTGCGAGATTTAACAAACGCAGTATAAAAAGACGTTTTGATTTTGCTTTGCACTACTTTAGCCGAAGGTTCAATTATACGATGCCGTCGGATCAGCCGACGACCTCAGTACCGAAAAAACGCAAAGACAAGGATAAAGACAGGCATCCGAGGTCCAAAACCGACGACAAAACCTCTTCTAGGCCAGTCGCCGGTTCTCAGTGAGGCACTTTCGCAGCCCCTGACACCCGCTACCACAGAGCCACAGGCCGCTTCCGACTCCCACATGGAGACATCTAGGCCTCTGGAAACTCAAGGTATTGGGCCTACGGAAACTAATCCCTCAGATGGGTCCGGAGCCGTTGAGCTGGCATCGGTTTCTGAGGGTGTTTTCAGACCTTCACAACTTACCATTAAAACAACAGCCAAGACAAAGGTACCATTAAAGACAAAGAAACGAGTACAGCATTCTCCTGGACAGTCCTCCATGCCTAAGAAACAGATGCTTAAAATGGCTGAAGACCGCATTACGCTAATCAGGGGTTCCCATCCCCCTCCTGAGAAATGGCCTAGGTAGGATACAGACTATGACTCCTCTGATCAGGTTTCCATTTCCTCTGATTTCTCTTCAGACCAGGGATATTCTCTACCCCCCATGAGGACTCTGATGCTGAAGAATCTATCCCTTCAGCCTCCCCTTCTGAGGACTATTCTTTTGGAGAAACTTTACATACCATGAGGGGCAAACATTAATTTTCAGAAAAAACTATTGAGAATGGAATCAAATTTTATAGTAAATTATAAAACCCTGTATCCAAATGGGATGAATTTAGAAATTTAAATATGTAATTAAACATTGAAAGTTATAATATTTATGTTTATACTTATTTGTAATATTGGTTTGTGACAAATGTAAAAGCTTTTTGACTTAAATTATTTAATTAATGAATTTATTTAATTGTTTAATTGGATCATGTAATTAACTGGTGTATTTAAAAACTGGCTTTGTACAGAATAATTATTTCCATTGAAGGCGAAGGCCGAGGTACCAGAATCTGTTAAGAAGTAAAAGATTTATCCAGTTGGCTGCAATTTTCGTGTTGGTGTTTCTCTTTTTTTGCTTATGTGAAAGCCAGGATTACTCATAATCCAAGAAAAGGCTCAGGGATTTCCTCTTATTGCCTCAACACAGGCCCCTGGCTATTCCGCCTGTGCTAGATATTGTGGATGATGTGTTGTCTGAAAAGAGTTTATCTCCTGACTCTTTGCCCCCTGCTCCAGCCAAGCCAGATAGGTATTATAGAGTCCCCGACTCTCACAAGTTTCTTTACAAAAACCCTTCTGCTGATCCGGAAACTATTTCCCAGGGTCCAAAAGGGGTTAAGGCTTCCATTGCAAAAAATCCAGTACCCTCTGACAGAGATTCCAGAGCTTTGGATAGATGGGGGAAGAAAGTATACACTTCTGCAACTTTAGCAGTAAGAGCTTTAAATTGCCAGTTTCACATGCTTAAGTACCAACAATATTTAATGGCTTAGTTAAAACAGAAAATGCTTGCAAGCACAGAAGCTCCTGATTGTAAAGAAATGCAGGATTTATTGCATGCAGTTGAACAGGTGGGAAAACATACTCTGCAATGTGGTTTTGATTCTTTAGAGGCCTCTTGTAGAGCCGCAGTTACAGGTTCTGTGATTCGAAGACATGCTTGGTTAAAAGAACAAAGTTTGCCTGATCATGTTAAGGCAAAATTATTGGATGCTCCTTTACAGCATGATACTTTGTTTGGTGTTAAGGCAGAAGAGGTGTTAAAGAAAATGGAGGATAAAGCTAAATCTATGCAAACAGTCAAGGATTTCTTAGGTACAGCCACCTCAGTTTAGCAGAAATTGGCCAACAAAGAATTGGTCCTTTCCAGTGTCAGACAGGCCACAGAGAGGCAGATACAGATGCCCAAGAGGCAGATCTCAACCCCAAGGCTCAGACAGACGACGACAGTGGGGCACCTCAACCCCAAAAGGTGGTGAGGACAAGTCCCAATCTTACAGGAAACAGTCGCAATGACTTTCCCCTTCGTACGCCATGCACATCCCTTTTGGAAGCCCCCTTAGGGAGAAAACTAGCACTTTTTTCTCGAAACTGGCAAACAATCACCCAAGACAAATGGGTCCTGAATATTGTGTCTCAAGGTTACAGATTCCACTTTCATACTTTACCAAGGCTAAAAGGAATGCCAGACCTGCCACAAAATCAATGGGCAGAGGCACAAAAACAAATTTCAGCCCTCATGGACATGAGAGCTATTCAGAAAGTACCACAACAGGAACAAGGACAAGGATTTTACTCAAGATTCTTCCTGGTCCCCAGAAAAGGACAAGGCCTGGAGGCCCATACTAGACCTTTCAATTCTGAATACTTACCTGGATATTCCGAAATTCAAAATGTTGACATTACAGCAGCTTCTACCCATGCTTGGCTTGTTACTCTGGACCTCAAAGAGGCATACCTGCATGTCCCTTTCAGACAAAATTGCAGAAGATACCTCAGATTCAAAGCTGGTACAATGCACTACCAATTCTCTGCACTGCCCTTTGGCTTGTCTACTGCCTGGACAACTGCCTCATTCAAGCAGAGACAAAGGACATTCTTCTACAGCATCTGGCATTTGTAAAAAGATTGCTAATTTCTCTAGGGTACACAGTAAACGAAAATAAGTCAAAACTAGTGCCCTCGCAACAGATTATATTCCTGGGTGCCAGCTTATTATCTCACGCCAGACAAACATGTTCAACTAACTCAATATTTTCAATTACTGGCAAGAAAATCCCATCTCCCTGCAAGAAAAAGTCTGCAGGCCCTGGGATTCATGGCATCCTGCATACTACTAATACCATATGCCAGACTGCATCTGAGGAAATTACAATGGTACCTGAAAAGTGTTTGGACTCAACACTCTCACAGTTTAGAAGCAGTAATACCAATGATTCTCTGCCTACAACAGGAGTTTCGATGATGGGCACAGGCATGTCACCTAAACAAGGGTCAGCCTTTTACCCAACCCACAGCCAGGCAAACTCTAACAACAGATGCTTCGGATTACGCCTGGGGAGCACACATGGCAGGAAAATGCATTCAGGGCAAGTGAACCACAAACCAGATGCATCTTTACATCAATCAAAAAGAGGTGTTGGCTGTTCAAAATGCCCTAACAGCTTTCAAGGACCTTCTACATCCAGGACAATTGCTACTAAAGACAGACAACACCACAGTAATGTGGTACATAAACAAGCAAGGGGGCACTCATTCTTATCCCCTATGCAGGCAAGCCATGACCTTGTGGAACACAGCTCTAACGTATCAAGTTCACCTGCAAGCACAATTCCTGCCAGGAAAGAAAAATACTCTGGCAGACGATCTAAGCAGAAATATCATGGACCCTCACGAATGGAAATTGAATCCACAAATCTTCAGCATGGTAACGCAAAAGTGGGGATGCCCAGACATAGATCTCTTTGCCTTCCCACTGAATTGCCAACTACAAAAATTCTGCACAAGGACTTATCACAAACAAGCATGGAAAGTGGATGCTCTTCTGTTCAGCTGGAAAAACCTAAAAGTTTATGCCTTCCCACCACTGCCTCTCCTTTCAAAGGTACTCCTAAAAGCCAGACAAGAAAAACCACAGATGATCCTGATTGCTCCAGACTGGCCACGCCAGCACTGGTACCCTATCTTAAGGAACTTGGCTCAAGGCCCACCATGGATTTTGCCTCAAATTCAACACCTTCTGACTCGACAAAACAATCAGATCCTGCACGGTCAGCACCTGGCTGCATGGCAGATACATTAGTCAAACAGACAACACCTCTCTCTAAAGCTGTTATGGATGTCATTTTGGAGGCCAGGAGGTCTAGCACCAGGAAAGCTTACTCAAAAAAAAATGGAAGAGATTCTGCGCCTGGAACCATGTTCAAAGCCTTGACCCTCTTGTTCCAAACATTCCTCAGATTTTACAATACTTAACTGAGATGCTGGACAGAGGCCTGTCCTTCTCATCAATTAAGATCCACACCTCTGCCATTTCAGCACATTACAACACGGATCCTTCTTTATTCTCTCATCCCTTGCTAAAGTAGTACCTCAGATGGGGCTAAAAACATAAGACCGCCCCGGAGAGCACCAACACCAACTTGGGACCTCAATTTCGTTTTGGAAAAACTGACCCTACCATCTTTTGAGCCAGCCAATACAGCCGATCTAAAATTTTTATCATGGAAAACAGCTCTGCTCCTTGCAGTAACTTCAGCACGAAGAGTCTCAGAGCTACAGGTATTAATGGCAGTGGAACCTTTTATAATTTTTTTATCAGGACAGGGTATCTTTAAGGACAAACCCTACCTTTATGCCAAAGGTGGTATCTAGTGTGGCTCTTAACCAAACCTTCCATTTGCCAATTTTTTATCCAAACCCCCAGAATAAAGGGGAGAAACTTCTGCATTCTTTGGACATACACAGGCAGCTACGCTTCTACTTGGACAAAACAAAGGCTTTCAGGAAAACTGAGCAACTGTTTGTAGCATATGCTGCAGGATGACAGGGCAAGGCTATCTCAAAGCAGACTATATCCAAATGGATAGGACACTGTATTCGGTACTGCTACACACAGCATGGAAAATCAGTCCCAAATAACATTAGGCCACATTCTACCAGGGCAACAGCCACTTCAACAGCCTTTCTCAGAGGAGTACCTACCAAGGAAATTTTGGAGGCTGCAACTTGGAGTTCAGTGCACACCTTTTCCAAGAATTACCACCTGCCTCTTTACTCTAAATTCAGAGCAGGATTTGCCACTGCAGTTCTGCAGGGCCTCCTAGCCAATCCTAACTCTTTATAGACCAGCCACCCAACCTCCGCTTTGGGATTCTACCCAAGTGTAATGACTGCAGCAGTGTAACACGATGAACAAAGTACAGTTTTGTACCTACCATAAATGTAGATGTTCAAGTGTTCACACTGCTGCAGTCCAGGTTACCCTCCCTCCATCCCCTCTGAACTAGCTGGACTTATCTATACCTTTCTATCCTATACAACCTTTGGGGTGTACTTGCTGGTAACTGAAGGCATTGTTTTTATTGTATATTTTTGATTAGCAATATGTATTGCCTAGCTACTTGGGGGCACCTGACATCTGGGGCAAGAAAAACTGAAGAAAATGGCGTTGGATGCATCTTATATACCCCTGGTGCACTGACGTCAGGGAAGAAGTGACAGCAACCAACGCCGGACCAAGACTTTGGAATTCGGGCCGACTGTGGGACCGCCTGACGGCAGGATAACCCAAGTGTAATGACTGCAGTAGTGTGAACACTCGAACATCTACATTTATGGTAGGTACAAAACTGTACTTTCCCTTATCTCGATGACTGGCTCCTGATGGCTACCTGCAGGCATCTACTGCTGTGCAATCTGAACCTGGTGCTCTAGGTGCTACTAGACCTAGGTTTAACCATGAATTTTCCAAATGCCACCTGTCCACATCTCAGGAATTAGAGTTCAAAGGATGCCACCTGGACACCATCCACCAGATAGTCAGCCTTTCCCAATTAAGAATTTTTCTCATTCCAACTCACAGCCATGCAGCTACTACACCATACATCACCACAGGTGAGATTAGTGCTACTTTTAGGTCTCATGACCTTCACAATTCTGACAGTTCCTTCTGGCAAAACTGGCAAAGGAACCAAGGTATTGGGAGCAAGTAATTACAGTGAAAGGTACTATTGGGATAAGGCCAAGAAGAAGTTTAGATGGCAGGTTGGAAAACCGTCTTCCCTGTCATGAACTGATATCAGAGTATAGGCAAAGAGAAAGGGATAAGGGAGTCCTAAGTGAAAGACCTGCAGTGGTAGAGTATCTGGTTGTGTCTAGGACAGAAACAGCAGTTAAAAAGGGATAATTAATAGGGCATATAAAACATTGCATGATAACTATAAAAAAACAATCCGAGAAGGTTAAAAAAGATTGAGGTGAAACACCGGGAAAGCAATTTACAAGAGAACAGTGGGAGGACATCTGTATTTTTTCCCAAGTTTGCAACAAGTGCAGAAGGTTTAGGATTTTTGCTTGGAAGTGTCTGCATAGGTATTTTTATATACCAAGCAGGCTTCAAAGAATGTTTTCCTCCGGTAGATAGCAAATGTTGGCATTGTTTTGGAGAAGAAAAGGGTAACTGGGAACATATGTTTTGGGAGTGTAATGAGCTGTCAGATTTAAAAATTCTTTACAGATTACTCCGACAGAAATAATGGATAAGGAAATGGCTGTAACTAAGGATATGATTTTTTGAGCTGGGACACAGGATCTGAATTGCCTAGACACAGTGAGCCCTTATTAAGTTTCATTCTGTTGGCTGCCAAAAAAGCAATTACTAGAAAATGGAAATCTAAGTCTAAACAAACTGCATTTGAAGTAATGAATAGTATAAAATAGACAAAAGATCTGTAAGAGGGATATTTAGAAATAAATGGAAATTTTGGGAACAGTACGTGTAGAATTATGTTCAGGAGGAGGCGTGCAAAGAATGAAAGAGAAAATATATGTGGTGTATAAGGTATGTAAATGGAAAAAAGTGTTACTAGGGTTGTTTTGTGTTTGCCTGGTGTCTTAAGTGATAAATTAATAAAGGTGTTTTTAAATAAATAAACATCATCTCCAAGAGTGAAGGTTACGAGAGAGCAGAAAGAAAAACACAGGACCCTAAGGGTCGGGGACCAGTCCTCAAAAAGATATCAGCAGGGACTATCCTCAATCCCCCCCCCCCCCCCCTTAGCCATACCAGCCCTTAGACACTTTATACTTACAGAAATCCCCAAAATATTAGATGCTGGATGACCCTCTTCACAGCAAATTGACAAAATGTTACAGTGGACAAATGAGTTCTGCAGGTGTTCTGTCAATTTCTGTCCCAAAACTTCATGAAATTCTTGCAGTGCACAAGAAACAGAGGCATGTGCTAGGGCCCTTGCTGGAAGATTTACTTCTTCAAGAAAACCTAGCAGGGTTACTAAAGTTACAAGATGCTAAAGACATCTATTAGGACTTTTTCTGGTGACAGGAAATTATGGACCTTTGATATCTGTCCTAGCCAATAAAAGATAGAGAAAGTATCCCAGTTCAGTTTGCTGACACCTGACATAATCTTATTTCATCACAATCTGCTGATTATCCAGACCATGAAGGATGTCATAGGTTCATAGGTGTATACTAGGCTAGTTACCACTTGGGCCCTTAAAAGCCTAGCCTTGCAACCAAAATGTTAAACACAAATTTGATTTATACTTTTTATGTGGGGATTTACTGGCTGCCTCTGTATATCAGAGACATAGGAGGAAGACCAAAGAGGTTAATTTTGGATTATCCATCCTTTGGTCCAGTTTGAGGTTAAATAGGGATAGGGCAGAACTCTGCTTCACATGGATGGGGAACATGTCTACCTACACATACCCATAGAGAGAGAGAGACCACAGGTGTTTTCTCAGTTTTTATGCAGGGAGATCCCATTTTTCAATTTAGTGTTTAGTTGTTTGACCTAGCTACTGCACATAGAATGTTTGCCAAGTACCAGGCTCCAATAATGGCACATTGCAGGGCCAAGGGTATTCAATTCTTCTCATATCCAGATGACGGTCTTAACATATGCACTTTCCCTAGAGGAACCAGGGAAGGCACTGGATTATACACTGGAATGTCTCCAGAACATTTGTCACTCTCTTAAGCTTCAAAAACCTAGTCTAAATCCTTCCATGGCAATTGTCTTTGTAGTAGCGGTATTGGATGCCTCTAGTCAGAAAGGCTTTCTCCTTAAGGACAAAATAGATTTTTCTGGCTACTTTTTTTCAAGAGATGGTCCAGAAAAAAAATTCTCAGCAAAAGCCATCTTTTGGTCTGTCTAGCCAGGTTCCATGTGAGGAAATGACATAAGTATTTCAGGAGTGTTTGGCATTAGTACATCTAGTCCCTATAGTGTTCTGTTACTTTATTCCCACGTATAATGAGAAATAGCGTGGTGGAGTCAGCAAGTGCTGAAAAAGCATGGTGTTCCCTTCAGAGCTACACCTGAGAACCAGATTCTGAAAACAGAAGCACCCAGCACTTCCTGGGGAATCCTTTCAACCAACCTCAAGAGTTCTGGGTATTTGGGACAACACAGGTAAAGATCACATTAGAGCAAAAGTAATTATAATGGGTATCCTAGCATTCAGGGCTTCAAAACCAATCTGGGGTATGATATACTTTATAACATGCAACACTGCAGTGATGTTCTACATAAAAATGGGGCTCCTCACTCTTATCCACTGCTCAGACTGTCAGTGCAAGGTTCAATGTGACCAGCAAGTCATGGATGACCATAAGGACCTTATACTTCCCATCTTAGCAGAATGTATTGTTAGACCTACTGAGCAGGACATTTGCAAGTCTTTGTGAACGGCTGCTATACAAAAATGTCTTGGATTTTGCTAACGGAGTATACCAGTTTTCTTCTCCAGTCAAACGACAATTGAAGAAATTCTTCTGCAGAGTGTCATACAAAGAGGCTTGGGCAGTGAACACCTTCTCTATCAGTTGTGTAGGTCTGTTTTGGTATGTTTTATCTCAAGTCTCCTTGCTTTCCAAACTGATGCAGAATACAAGGCAGGAAGGGTTAGGAGTGCTGCTTATAGTGCCGTTTTGTTGGTGAAGCATTACCACTTACTCTTGATGGAAGTGGCAGAGGATGAAGCAGTTCTTGTATCTTAACCTGTAAACCTTTTGACTCAAGTCAGGTGGTCCTCCCAAAGCTGTTCACACTCAGATTTGCAACATGATTGATATGAATTTGATCCCACTTATTTATAATGTTCATAAATTTGTTAACCAGGGTAGAGCACTGATAGCAAATGACCAGCTTCAGTCTCAGCCTGGGGAAACATTAGCATTTGCCAAATTTGGCGATTTATAGTTAGAGGTAAAGTATATAGAGTTGTAGAACTGTTGAGAATATACAGGAGTTACAAACCGCAATACAGAAACATTCAAACACGTATGCAGTTTCTGTAGAGTCATAGAGATGGGTGAGCAGGTTTGTAAAACATGCATTGCATTTCATATAGAGTTGTATACTTGTTAATGTATTTTTAATTGAGGTTACAATGATGGCTGGGATTGCATATAGTACAGACCTAGAGTGTGAAGTATTTTATTAGTGCATTAGTATGATAAAGAGTTTTAAGTACAGAGAGGTTAAAGCAGAGGGAATAAAGAAGGTATCAGTAAGTGTGAGTTTATGGGTTGATTAAGTTATGTGATTTAAGATATTGTACTGGTATGTTACCATTTTTGGGAGGTATGTTTCCAACTAAGAATGGAATTTTGGGTAAGCAAAAGTGTTGTTAAATGAGGTTGGTATGGATTCCCAGATTTTAGGAACTAGCACAGAAAAGCAGTTATTAGCAAATTGGATTTTAGTTTGAGTGGCTTGTAATGAGGGTGCCAAATGGTCAAGGTTTCTTAGGTTGTGGGTTGGAAAGTCTTGTATTAGTTTGCAAACTAGGGGAGAGAGACTTTAGTTTTGTAGTAGCTTGAACAGTTGTGGTCTGAGAAGGTGGTCTGCCCTTTGTTTAATAGGTAACTATTTTGTTTTTTATAGTGTTTTGCAGTGGTGGCATTCTTTTGGTGAGTAAGTAGCAAACCTTCATATTTTATTGGTGAGGGTTTGAATGAGAGTTTGGTTTCATCTTGAGGCACACACTGTCAAAGGAAGGCCTTATTCTAGTTGGGATAGTAAACTGCCTTTTCCTGTTGCAGTTGCCTTTAGTCAACATTTCTCAGAGATCTTGCTAAAAAATCATGAGGGAAGCTAGAAAGTTCTGCACCAGGAATTCCTACCTAAATGTATGGAAGAGATTTCCAGGGCAGCAGAAGCAGTGTCTATGGTTCTGCAATATTAATAAGAGCTGTGTGATGCAGTCTAACATATGCACCATTGAAAGTGCATTTTATCAGCTATATCAGCCAACATTTATACGCACCCCTCTCCAGCTTTATTGCTTTCAGATAAACACTTTTTTAAATGGATTTTACAACTTTATGCCATCCAGAAAAGTGGTGACTACACCATATGCCTTTAAATTTGTCATTGAAAAGCTAAAAGCAGCATCCTTTTGAACCGTCTGCCAATGTACTCCTCAAATTTCTGACATGGAAAGAACTGTGCTTCTTTCAGTTACGTCTAACAGGAGACTATATCAACTTCATGTCTTAATGTCCGAATGGCCCTTCTTAACATTCCGCAAAGACAAGGATGAGTCTGTGTACCAATTCCCATTTTATGCCTGAGGTAGTCAAAGAGATTCAGTAAGCCAGATTTTTCAGTTTCCAGCATTCTTTTCTCCACCCCTCCAAAAGGAGAAGTAACACTACACTCCATGGATGTTCATAATCAAAGTATTACCTGTGTAAAACCAAGGATGTAAGGAAGACTGAGTAGTAATGTGTTTCTCTCACTACGGGTAAATGGGGAGGACCAGTTTAAAAAACAATTTCTAAATTATTCTCTCACTGTTATTTTGTTATACTGCTCATGATAAGACTTTTTACAGTGCTCTCTCAGGCCACATTCCATTAGAGGTACCATGACTACTACTGCATTTCTGAGTGGGGGGATAACTGTTTCAGGTTGTCTTGAGAGCAGCCAAGTGCTACAGACTGGGCATTCTCTTCAGTGTTAGGGCTGGAATCATCTCTGGCTTCATGAAGGACTTTTGACAGCCAAATCATGGACACTATCCAGTCTTGTACATTAACCTTCAGGAATTATCCCTGTAGTGAAGGCTACTGCAACAATGATCCATAGGACATGCATAGTCCAGTTGCATAAGGAACTTAGTGGAACACTAGATTTTTGAATAAGATCACTGTTCCAGTATGGATTACCTTTCTCAGTCATGTGCTATCTTTTCGGTCTCGCATGCACACACGCACACAGACACACAGAAAAGAAAGAACTAAAGATGAGGTGGGCTGATGTCACCTTTATACTGAGTGTTCCACTGTCCTTGGAAGTACAGACCAGCTGAAGGGAGGAAATTGTTAAGCTCTAGAAGTCTGTCAATATGTTGACCTTCCTCCAGTGGCAGAGCCCCATTACTGATTTACTTGAATATCTCCCATTTTGACAAGTTCCTTAAAGAGTTTACTTTGAGGAATCATACTTCTTGATGGATTGACCTCTGTCTTTCTGTCTCCCTTATTCTGCCATTGCCTCTCAGAAGAGACCCCATGTGTTTTTTTAGGTATTGTGCAGTTGAATTTTGTGCCACTGATCCATCAGTGTATGTTGCAGAAAGGAAATTGTTATTTGAACAAACATATTCAACAGTTCTTCAGTGTGGTCAGCGTTCGTGTAGACCATGGGAATAATGCTTGATAGTGTACGACTTACTGAGTCTGTAGTTCTGCTTGAGGGGGTTCAGTGCTGAAATGGGAAATGGTGGGGATATGCGATGAGGTATAATTGAGAAGAACTCAAATTATGAGTTATCAGATTTCTGTGACAGTCATTCACATCTATAATGAATACTTTGTTCAAATACGTGGTTGTAAGTGTACCCAGTACCAAACTACCTTGGACCAAAGCTCCATGATTGACATTACTGTTGTACCTTCAAATCTAAATATACACTTTGCTTAAGAGAGGAGCTGAGTTGTCAGTTGTTCGCCACTTGATTGTGTGTTGTGTTGGACAACCAAAGCAGAGCATGCACTTCTCTGGGAAACTGAAATGTGTAATAAAAGCATCCTAGGAACACCAACTACATGATTCTGAGTGGAATGAATTTATATTTCACCTTCAGAAGAGCTTTCTCAGTATACCAGTGTGAGAGAGTGAGGTCAGGGATGTAGAGTCTAAAAGGACCTTCTTCAAGACCCCAGTAGTTGGAAGTGGTAAAATGGAACTGTGGTCAAAAGGTGATCATTGCCTTTCTTAACCCAAGAATGTGTTGGTGGACACTAGTGGAGAGGATTTCCATGAAGTGTAAGCAGGAAAGGTTCTCCAGATTTGCCAAATAAAACAGTGGGGTATGGAATGTGTTTTGTGAGGATGTGGAAAGTATCTTTCATATGGCATCAAAGGGGTTTTGGCAAACTATCCCATGACTTGGAGAGAGCAGGTGATATTGCCTAGGCTGTTGATAACATGGGTGAAGAGGTGGGGACTTTTGCTTGAGTTGTTGTTAGGATTTGGAAGGATTATGTCAAGGAAATCCTAAGGGTGGTGGATGTGCCTTTTTTTGAGGAGGAGGTACCAGACATAACTAGTCAAATTAATGATTTTGCTGCATCAGTTGAACATTTCTAAGGTGGCAAGGCTGCAGGAGTGTGTTTGAAATCCATTTATGGGGATGGAATATGTTAGCCTGGTAAGCCCAGTGGGGAGCAGGTCCCTTTTCTAGGGTAATCTGTGAGCTGGGTCTGTTTTTCAAACACTCACAGTAGACAAACTTGAGCTGTTTGAGTCAAACTCAGAACTTCTTAAAGGTCTAGGTCTAATAGCACATAGTGTTAAACCCCTAGGTATAGTTGCGGTGTTTGGAGTTGTCTTTGCAATGTTGTATGTATTACAGTATTTATGAATTGGCAAATTGGGTTGTAGCCACTGTTTTCAAAAAAAAGGAACAGGAGAGTTTGCTCCAGTTATAGAGGAAATGTGAAGTTGCCCTGGAAAATGCTATGATATGGTGCTGTAAGGGAGACTGCATCCACTAGCTGAGCACTTCAGCTTTTCATTCAGAAGGAGCAATTGCATTTCAATATGGTTGCGAAGTAGTGATCAACCCTCTGACCTTACTAGATACTTAAGGAATATTATGAGACAAAATGGAAGAGTAGTGCAGCAAAGACACTTGGCTTAGGGTCCAGAATTTACTACACAGGAGATGGACAAACTAGAAATGACATGGAAATTAATGTGACGGAGAGGCTTCAGTAGACAATGAGGGATTTAATCAGAATTAGTGACAGACTCATGGCAATCAGATTCCAATGTACGGATATGGCAGTATTCATAATCTTAGCTTATGCACCACAGCATGGTTGTATAAGTGAGGAATAGAGTGCATTCAGACAGTAGTTGCAGGACAGTGTAGATCAAGCAGGACAACATGAGTTGGTATTGATAATGGGTGACCTGAATGCACATACTGAACAGGTTATGAGGACCGTCTTGGTCCACATGGGTGGGATAACAGGAATAAAAAAGAAGCCATTCTACATTTCTGTCTGGCAGATGGCTTGATGGTGGCCAACACGTGGTTCAGTAAGAAAAACTCTCACTAGATCACATACTGGGGTGGCCAACATGCAACTTGAGTAGACTTCCTCCTAGTAAGGTAAGGAAACTGGATGAGAATCGGTAATTGCAAAGTAATCACCAGTAAAACGGTTCACCCCCAGCATAAACCACTGGTTGCCACAGTCACTTGCAAGCAGTGGTTATAGAAGGCTCTAAGGTCAACAGAGAGAGTAGGCTGAAGACTTGAATGTTGGCTGGAGAGAAAGCACAAGAGTCAGCACTTCAAAACAGCATGTGTGAGGATTGCAGAACAGGTATGTGGCCGAGCCAGGAATGGCAATAAGGTACATAAAGAAAGCTGGTGGTGGAATCTAAAGGTCATCAAAAGAAAGAATTAGTGCAAGAAAAAGTGAAAGAAAAGATGGACTAGGCAAAGAAGGAATACTGGTTGGCTGACAAACAGGCAAAGAGAGGAGTTGTAATAGCGAAGAACGTGGCATCACAGGCAATCCACCAGGTTATGGAAAGTGCCTTGGTACATGGCACAGAGAAACTCTATCAGCTTCCTAGGCAAAGACGGAAAGATAAAGAAGGCAGTCAGACACCCTTCAAAAGATATACCAGTAACAATCTGCTCACTAGCCCACAGGAAATCAAAGGCAGATGGAAGGAGTACTTTCAGCAGCTTCTGAATTAAGAAAACCCTCCAGAAGCTGTACTGACAGAGAGAGAGCCTACAATGAAAGAAGAGGAGGAGTACACTCTAGAAGAAGAACTTTGTGACAGGTCCCTACTCCGGGCCAGCAGTCAAGGAGACTCAATCCTCACCACTGACTCCGATGAGGGACGGACACTAAGAGCAAAGATGGAGTCACACAGTATTTTCAGTTGCAGCTCCCTGCATCAAGCACAATTTTGAGCACACAGGGAGCACGCTCCAGACCTGGGGCTGGGCTCTCCTTGTCTCTCCAGACCCACACAAAACTCCACACTGACCACTTTGTAGCTCTGTGTCCCTGTGACACACACACACACACACACACTTGGATATTTGAGTTTCACACACACACACACACACACACATATACACACCTGGGAAAAAATGGCACAGATTTACTAGCTGTGTCCCTTTGTGCCCAGACTCTAAGGTAATCGCTCTGCCACCAGTCAGCTGCCCTAAGGCTCATACAAAGGGTACCCAATTATACTGTGTAAAATTAATATCAATACAAATGATAGTGTGACCAAAGCAGCAAGGCTTTCAGGAGCAGCCATAGTGTCACTAAAACAAGCATAAGTACTCTCAAGATGTTAAAAGTGTTCTGTAAAGGACCAGCCACAATGAAAGGTGTTAAAATATTTAATGATGAATAATAAAACAGAAGAAGTATAGTTGTGTAAAATCTTACCATAACGTTAGATATTCTTCTCTTCTATATGCTGCTGTATCCGTAACATGAGGGAATCTGCCTCTGGTTGACTCGTATGTCTGGCCATTTTACAAAACATAAATGCTACGGCGAAGGTATGTGCGATGGCCCGCATCACTCAGTGAACGTAGGCCATAAACGGACATCAGGAATAAAGCAGACATCAGCATGCACCTCCCTCAGAACTGGATGCCACTGGAAACCAACGACTATGGAGTGGGTACTCGGGAGTCGGGCAAGTATCAGGGGGAAGGCAGGGTGGGAAACTATAGAGCAGCATATAGAAGAGAAAGACATCTAAAGTTATGTTAAGATTTTACACAACTATGCTATGCCCTTCTATTCATAGGCTGCTGTATCCATAACATGAGGGAGAATGCAAAAGTTCATGCTGTTGAGGATAGGGAGGGATACAGAGACGTTTTCCTCAAAGCCATGAAGAATGGCCCTGGTAAATCCTGTTCTGGACCTGGAAATGATATCCAACTTGTAGTGGTTGGTGAAGGTGTGAACAGATGACCATACAAATGGCAGATGGATCCAAACCTTTAAAGAAGGTCCCAGAGGAGGACCCCACCCTAGTGGAATGTGCCTTCACTGGGAAGGGGAGTCTTTTGCCATGGACTGTGTAGCAAAAGGAAATAGTTTGACATCCAGGAGGAAATAATTTGCTTGGAAACGGGGTGTCCCAGGACTGTTGGGTGATAGGAGACATAGCGCCTATCTGATTTACAAATGGATTTGGTTTTGGCCAGATAGTATCTGAGTTGTCTATGTACATCCAGGAAGTGGAGGATCCTTTCGCTGGAGATCTGTGGTAAAGGGAAGAAGGTAGGAAGCTTGATGGTCTGATTAAGAGAAAGTTCATTAACTACCTTAGGCATGAAGGATGGATTAGTACATAAGCAAACCCTGTCCTTGTGGAGAACTGTAAAGGGGGGAAAGGCCAAGACGGCGTGCAGTTCAGAGACCCTTCTGGCTGAAGTAATGGCCACCAAAAGAATGGTTTTCCATGTGCACTGTTGGAGAGTGCAGTCCTTAGCTGGTACAAAGTGTGGTAAGTTCAGCTTTTCCAATACAAAATTAAGATCCTAAGGTGGGGGACTAGGCTTCCTTGAAGGTCAAATATGTAGTACCCCTTTTAAAAAGAGCCTGACTTAGAGTCTGGAAGCCAAAGGAGGGGAGAGAGGCAAACATGCTGAGATGGCAGATAGGTGTGCCTTAATGGAAGAATATAACAAGCCAGTGTTCATCAGTTCGCAGAGGAAAGACAGCCACTGGAGGTTCTACAGCCAGTGGTTGAAGTTGTTTTAGACACCAAACAGAAAGCCTTTTCTACTTGGATAGGTAGGATTTTCTGGTAGCGTTTTTCTGGCTTCCTGCAGAACCTGAAGCACATCCTCGGTATAAATGTGTCTAAAGAGAATCAACGCCCTATCACCCAAGTGTAAGATTCAGGTTGGATGTTTGGGGGTGTATGAGAGTTTCCTTCTCCAGTGTGAGCAGGTCCTTCCTGAGGGGTAACTTGTGGTGATTGCCCTTGGCTAGATGATGTAGAAGGGGGAACCAGTGCTGCCTTGGCCAAAAGGGGATCGCCAGCAAGATTTGAGTCTTCAGTAGAACATTTTGTATAAGAAGGAAGGGGGATGCATAAGCAAACATCCCCTTCCATGGAAAGGAAAAAGCTTCCACCTTCAGTGCTCCAGGGGTGAGTATCCTGGTGCAGTAAGTTGGGAGTTGTCTGTTAATGGAGGAGGCAAACAGGTCTACCTTGAGGTATACCCCATTGATGGTCCAGGTCCAGGAACACATCCCCATTTAACATCCATTCGTGGGATGGAGTCATAGACGTGCTTAGAGCATCTGCCATAACATTTTTGGTAGAGGGGTATGTAGGTTGCTAGAAGGGATGTTGTCCCCCAAGCCTGCAGAGCTATTTTGCATAGGAGGTAGGACTTTGCCCCCCCCCCCCCCAATTTGTTGATGTACCATCTCAGCACTCCTGGGAGGATTTTAGCCTTGAAGATTGAGGGCAAATATCAAGGCTGTCATCTCCTTGATGTCGATGTGTTCCTTCTTTTGGGGAAGGGTCCCTGTGTCCCTCACTAATATCAAGGCTCTCATCTCCTTGATGTCGATGTGTTCCTTCTTTTGGGGGAAGGGTCCCTGTGTCCCTCACTCCTCACTCGGGTTCCTATTAGATGACTGAAGACGCATTCTTTCGAATGCATCTTGGTCGTACTTGAAAAGACGAAAAGGCAAATTGACAAAGCGGCATATAAGCAAATTCTTTCCCTGGGAGTATGGGGGGGTGCCCCCCCACTTTGTTTTTTAAGTCTTTTTTTTTTTTCTTTTTTTTTTTTTGGAACAGTGATTTTTTTCCTTGGAAAAAAATCGCTGTTGTAAGCATTCGGGTTTGTAAGTTTTCGCTTACATGGGGTCGATAAATCATAGTTTGCTTTTCTGAGCATTTGATGATTTAATATAGACCCTCCCCAGTCTCCTAAGGTTGCCCCCAATCCAAATCTAAAGCATCTGTGTACAGATCCTCATGGGGGGAAGGGGTTGTAGGGGGAGACCTGGATTGGCATAAATCTGAGAAGTCCTCTACTTTAGTTCCCTGGATAGGCAGGGAAAAAGGGGCATCATAAACTCCAGAGGGTGCAGGTGGTGTTTCCAGACTATCTTTAAGTACCATTGAAATTTCCTTGCAAAAGGTAATGTGGGAATGGTGGATTCCATGAATCCCAGAAGCCTCAGAAACTCCCTGGCTGACAGGGTTTGGAGAGAGAGAATTCCCTGGAAGTAAGAGGCAAGGGACAGAGTCTTGTCTGGAGGAAAACAGGCCATCATTTGTCATGTGAGAATCCTGCATCCTAAGAACACATGATCCTGGGAGAGAGTCAGAGAAGATTCTTGAAGGTTTATAGTAAATCCCAGGCATCTCAGAAGGGAGATGGTGTAGTCCAGGTGCTGTTGGACCATCTGCAGGGACGATGCCTGGATGAGAATATCATCCAGATAAGGGAAAAGTTGGATCTCCTGAGTTCTGGCAAAAGCAATGACTGGGGCTAGACACTTTGTGAACACTCTTAGGGCTGTAGAGAGACCAAATGGCAAAGCACAGAACTGAAAATGCACAGAACCCACTGAGAAGCAAAAGAATTTCCTGATGAGTGGATGGATTGTTATGTGCTGGTTCACATTTTTTATATTTAAGGACACCATGTAGGCCTGAGGAAGGATCAATGGAAGGAGAGTAGGAAGGGTCAGCATCCGAAAGGAGGGGATCTTCAGGAAGGTATTCAGATGGGACAGATCCAAGATGGGTCTCCAGGGACCTTCTTATCTGGGACCCGGAACATTCTGGAATAGAAAACTTTCCCTCTTAAATCTAGGGGTACCTCCTGGATAGTACCTTTGGAGAGTAGGGTATGCAGGACTGGAGGAAAGTAAACAATTTGGTCTCGAGGGGGTTGACGAATGACTTTGAAGATTGGTCTGGATTCTCACATCACAAAATAACCCTGTTGTATGATTGAGAGGACCCAAGAGTCCTGGGTAATCTGTTTCCAAGCAGGGAAGGTCACGGAGAGACACAGGGAGAGAGGGGTAGTTGGGTTAAAAGGCACCACTGAGAACAGCATCAAACACCGATGAGAGTGGGATATGAACCCATGCATGCAGAGTACAATGGATTAACAAGTCCATCACCTTAATCACTCGGCTATCTTGTCTGTATTCATTGAAGAGAAGGAGGGCCTGGCATCGGACAACATTCTACGACATCTGAAGTTACGTTTTCCCGAACAACGATTTGGGAAACCCCATTTGGGCCCTTGGAGATAATGAGCCTTGGTTCTCCCCTGGTGCCTGAGTCGGATGCCTGCAACTCCCTCTGGGATGTGCTGGCAGCCTTCTTAACGGCTTCACCCTGGGAAACCATCAGTGGAAGGTCCGCAGATTCTGACTCTGACTCCAGGCCTTCGGCCTCAAGAGGTACTGTTGGAATAGAGGGTGCAGTCGTAGGATCAGGCCTGGACCTTTTGGCCTTTTTCATGGGTGGCTCCTCTGAAGCTCCCGACGTTGGGTCCATGTCTTTAGCTAAGCGTTTCAAACACTAATTCTCTAGATAAAGTTTTAGAGTGGCCAGACGGCTCCTAAGAGTTTTAGGTACAAATGCTTGACAGATCTCACATATGGTCGTGGTCTTGGCCTAGACAGAATCGGCAGAGCTCGTGTAAGTCTTTATGTGGAATTTGCCTTCCACACCGACACGTGCCCTTTCTACCTGACATTAACCCACAACACAGTAGCAAGAAAGTAACAAAAACTGGGACAAGCACAAAGTCACTATTCCAAGTGAAAGACAACTGGAGCTGGCAGTCACACAGATGGCAGAAAAGTTCTGAGGTAAATGCGTGCTGACGTCCGCTTTAGTCCCAATGTCTGTTTATGGCTGATGTTCGCTGAGTGATGCGGGCTGTCACACGTACCTTCACAGTAGCTTTTATCTTTTGTAGACTGTCCAGACGTAGCAGCATATGAATAGAAGGACATCAGGAGAATACTGAATTCAGTAAACAGAATTTCAGCCACAGAGATATAAAAAATAATACAGTTTGATGGTTTCTCACAGATGCAGAAAACAGTAGTAATGTATTCTCACTAAATGTCCTTGACTAACTAAAGAAATGCTGTTCCCTGACTTCTTTATAAAGCAAGACAAGCTGATATGTGCTGAGTGTCTTATTACAGTTAAAGCCAGATAATGTCTCTTTGTCTGATTGGATGTGTATCCTGTCAAAAATCTTTCCTGTCTGGTTCTAAAGTGCGGATGTGAGGGTTCAAAAGAAACCAGTTGCTGGTTAGAGGATGGCATCACCTCCATTCACCTGACTCTAATACAGTACACACACATAAAGGTTTGCCAAGATCTGTGGCAGCATCTGAAAGATGTAACACAATTCTAAACTTTCGACCCTTCCAGGGTTCTCTGATAGACATACACATTTGATCAGTTACAACAATACAACCTAATATACATGCATACATTTGTTCTGTCCAACAGGACGTACTGTTGATGCATTTTTAATGCAAGTAACTTTACAAATATATTTGAACTCAAACATCATATGTTCACATGTACTGCCTTACTCTCCCTGAGACAAATGGCACTACTTTATAACATGACATCTCTCTCCCACTTTTGAAAATTCATGCTAGCTTTTCAAGGTAACCTAAAAAATGTTTCTTGGAGCAATAGGCCTGTCTGGGAACACATTAACCTATACTCTGTCTCAAGAGCCCATCTGCATTTGCATTGGTGACCCCACTGTGGTGTTGCACTGTCATGTCATATGCCTGCAAAAATAGGCTCCACCTTAATAACTTGGCATTTTGCTGGCTGGCTTGATGTAGCCATGTTAAGGGATTGAGGTCTATAACCACAGTGAATTTCCTTCCATACAGATGGGGCTGAAGTTTCTGCAGTGTCCATAGTATGACTACACATTATTTTTCTACAGCTGCATAACATTCCTCCCTGGGTTGGAGTCTACATCTGAGATATACAACTGGGTGCTCTTCTCCCTGTGAGGAAACCTGGCTGAGTGCAGCCCCCACCCCATGGTTCAAAGCATCCACCTGCACAACAAATTCTCTGCTGTAATCTGGACTAGCTAACACAGGAGGTCCTCTCAAAGCCCTTTTAAGCTTTTGGAATGCCTGTCATTTTCTGCAAATACTCAGCACAAGGGCCTCTCTATCATGTTAAGGCTTCATCATGTTAACATGGTACAATTTGTGCTCCTGCCTAGCAGGTTTACCATGTAATTAACATCACTGACGTTCCTTACTACTTCAAAGGGTCCCTCTCAAGCTGCCTGCAGATTATTGTGTCTGACAGGAACGAGCACCATAACCTGATGTCTCACAGCATACTTGAACATTCCTGTCATACCAGACCTTTTTCTGCTGTTGGGCTGCTGTCAGGATCTCCTGTGCCAAGCCCATCAGCTCCCTAAGCCTTGTCCTTAGGTTTAGGACATATGCCATAACAGACTTCTTGTGGAATCTGTGCACACACCCTCCTACTCATCACAAATCAAATCTAAAGGCCCCATCACCCTATGCTATACAGCAACTCAAAGGGTGAAAAACCTGTGAATTCCTATGGTACTTCTCTGTATGCAAACAGCAGATGGGACAAATAATCATCCCACTCTCTCTTAAACTGGCCTGTAAATGCCTGTTTTAGAGTTTAACTTCTCCACAAGACCATTAGTATGAAGGTGGTAGGGGTGGTTTTTAGGTGCTTCATCCCACAACTTTTCCACAGACAAGCCAGCAGGTCTGACTTGAAATTGGCACTTCTGTCAGTCAGTATTTCTCTCTGGGTAACCCAGCGTGCTGAAAATCTGTAACAAAACATTTTCCACCACCTGTGCCTCAATGGAGGACAGAGCCACCGCCTCAGGGTATCTAGTACATAATCTACTTCCACCAGGATATAGTTCTTCCCTGTGGAATTTGGGGTCCTCAGAGGTCCCACAATTTCCATAGCTACTCTCTGAAACAGCTCTTCTTTCACAGGCAAAAGGCATCAGAGGAGCATTGACCTTGTCTCCTTCCTTGCCTATCTTTTGGCACTGCTCACAGGTCCTGCAGTATCCGGTTACATCCCTTGCAATCCCAGGCCAATAAAGTTTTGCTTGATACAGCTCTTGGTACACTTAATACCCATATGACCTGCAAAAGAAATGTCATGGGCTATGGATAGAAGTGCCAGACAGTAGGCTCTGAGCACTACCAACTGCTGAATTACCTCATCCTCTAGCCCTCCCTCAGGGGTCCACTCTCTGTACAATAACCCTTTGTTCCGGTGTACAATCTTTCCTGTTCCTTGAGAATCAGGTACTTCCTTAGCTACCTCCCGCAAGCCTTGTAATGTAGGGTTTGAAGGCTGAGCCTGTCTCAGTTCTACCTTTATGACCCTTCCCAGCTCCCTTTCCACTGGAAGCCTGGTCTCTTCTTCCATCAGTGCCTCACTGTCAGTCTGGGTACTACCATTCATCTCTGCCCTTGCAGTCACCCTGTCCACGGTAACATGAGTTCCTACCAGGATTTGTGGCTCACTTTCAGGCTCACTGCTGCAGGGTAGCTCCCTCCCTGAAATAGCCACCTCACCAGCCCCAGCTTCAAGTGTGGGGTCTGTCTGAGACTCCCCCAGGCTACCTGACCCACATGCCTGTCTCCAAGCCTGACTGTTTGTAACTGCATGCACACAAGGGACTGCATTATCAAAATCATTCCCTATCAAGACATCTGTAGAGATATCGGCAAACACACCTACCTGCTTGCTTCCTTTTCCACCCTCCAAGTCAAGGTGAATCCTGGCCAGTGGTATTTGGAATGGTATTTGGAGTGGGGTCCCTCCTAAAGCTGTGACTGGTGTGGACTGCCCAAGCAAGTACTGGTCCTCTTTAACCACTGCAGGCTTCACAGTGGTTATGTCAGAGGCTCTGTCTGTCTTAGCAGTGGCCTATCTTTTATCCACTAATTTAGGATACAAACTTTGGTGATAATTTGATACCCCTGTTGTCTCCAGACAACTTATCGCTGACATGCTGTTATTCCTACTTCACCTTTTGTTCCCCACCACGGCTTAGTGAACATTTGTATGCTGCATGGCCCCTCCAGTTACATTTAAAACGTATAACACTTTAGTCGTGGACATGTACCTGAACTAGTGCCTTCCCCTGTTACTGGTGTACTCTGTTGGGGTGGTTTAGGCTGCCCACCATGGGTTTCCCTATCCCCTTCTTGTGCACTGATGTCCTGCTTGCTAAGCAGAGATCCCCTTTTCTCCCCAGCTCATCTGCAGAGCTGCACTTCCAGTCTGCCAGCCAGATTCTCGTGTCCTTAGGCAAAGTGCTAAGTGCTTCCTCCTTCACCAAAACGTCTACCATCCTTTCAAATGTGGTGACGTGACACCCACTCACCCACTTATGAAAATAACTGCTTAACATAGCAACATAATCACATACACTTTCATCTGCCTTACTTCTATGCTCACAAAACTTTTTCTGTGATCTTCAGGTGTTAACTTAAAATGTTCTAGTAAGCATTGTTTTACTTTGTCATAGTTTAAACAGTCAGTATCAGACAACTTAGAAACAGCAGTTACAGCTTTACCATGGAGTAAGGGGGTCAGGAATTGTACCCAGAGCCCTTGCTCAGCATTTTATTTTATTTTTTATTTTATTTTACATTTGTTTACTGGGATAGTTCGACTGGATACATGTCCATTTTCAGCGGAGGCCTGGGGAGAAAAGCTCCAAATAGACAAACTTACATAGATTACACAAGAAGTTGGATGGACAGACACAATTAAATGCAAGAGACGTCATATTGGATATGGAGCTTGATGACGTAGGTGCATGTTATGATATTTACAGAGTTATGCTTTCAGTTTATAACTTAATCAGGGTTGGTACATGGGCAAAGCTAGTTTACTTTGAGATGCTGTTTGAGGTTTTTTTTTGAAGAGACTTTTGGAGGATTGTAGGGTTATGTAGTTTGGCAATGAATTCCAGGTTTTGCCAAGAAAGTTGTCTAACAGGGATTCACCAGCAGAGTTATTAGCTTTGTGGGTTTGGACTAGTAGTTTGTTGGCTGACCATAGGGATCTCAGGTTGCTATATGGCTTAATAATATTTATAAGTGAGGTGGTATTCTCAGGGTGGTACAGAATTCTGTGTGCTATTAAGAGCTGATTGAATTGAATGAAGCTGAGCAGTTCTAGCCACTCTAGTTTTTTCAGTTTCTGGCAGTGGTGTTTTCTATAGGTGGAGCCAGTGGCGAATCTGGCAATATGATTGTAGCTATGGGACAACTTACCTAGTTTGAATTTGTTGAGGTTTGAGAGTACAGCCGAGGCGTATAAAAGAGTAGAGAGTAGGTGAGACTGGGCAATTGCAGTCCTAGCCAGTGTGGTTAAAAATGTCTTGTTTCTTTACAGTGATCCTTGTTGACCAGTAGGTCAAATTTGAGATTATTGTCTATGATAACCCCTAGAAGTTTAGTGTCTTGATCTGGAGAGATAGTGGTACCATTGTTAGATGCGACAGAGAATGAAAGTGTGGCAGATTTACTAGTGGGGGGTGAAGAGTAGAAGTTTAGTTTTATTGGGGTTCAGCAGTAGACGTTGGTTGGCAAGCCAGTTCTCAATAGTGTTAAATGTATTTTGGGTTAGGATTTGCAGTTTGGGTTAGGATTTGCAGTTTGGATGGGGAGGTGGCTGAGCAGATCAGAGTGGAATCATCTGCATATTGAATACAGGTAGCTTTAGGGATAGCAGTGCTAAGGCTGTTGATAAAAATAGAGAAGAGTAGTGGACCTAGTATGGAGCCTTGAGGGGACACCAAGTATAAGAGTTAGCTGGCTGGAGAGTTTGCCCTGCCTTAGTACCGCCTGTTGTCTACCAGTCAGGTAGGACTAGAACCACTGGATTGTGTGCTTATTGAGGGATTTTAGATTTTAGAGAAAGAATGAGAAGTTCATGGTTGACCATGTCAAAGGCTTTTGATAGGTCAAGAAAGAGGCCGGAGGACAGCCTATTGTCACTCCTGTTTTGGTTTATGGCATTAATAAAGGAAAGGAGGGCTGAGGTGGTGCTGTGGTATGGCCTGAAACCATGCTGGGCGTTGGATAGTAGGTTATTCTGTGTAAGGTATTGCATTAGTTGCTTGTGTACACATTTCTCCATTGTTTTGGCTAGTGGGGAAAGAATAGTAATGGGTCTGTAGTTGGATATGTCTGTAGAACTACCACCTTTGCATTATACTGTTTACATACCCTTTCAAATACATAAAACTATCAAAATTATCACCCTCTGTAAACTGTGGAAGAAATTTACTGACCTTTATTGCTTCTGGGGTCCGGTTATTTCCTTCCCCATTACCTCCATGATCCTGAGAAATAGACCCTGACAAAGAGTCAGCATCTACCTCTCATGTTGGTGCTGTATCTCCATGTTCTTCACTCCACATTGCTGCAGTCCTAACTATAGGGTAGTCCGCTGTCCAGTCGGCCCGAATACCAAAGTATATGGCTGACGTCGGTCAGGGCGCATTAGACTGATGTCAGTACGTCAGGGTACTAATGCGCATGACCGACGTCATATCCCCAGTCTTTTTTGCCGCATGGTCCGATGCAGAAGCAATTTTGCGAGTGCAGGTTGGCGTTCTGAAAGTTTCTGAAGCCAGAGTTTCAGACCGAATCAAAGTTGGCTAAGTACCCCGTTGGGGAATATTTTGGTTTTTTCTTGCCTCAGTATTTAACCGGATGTCAGAAAAAGTGAATAACTGTATTTCTTGTGGGAAACAGATACCTCATAGGGATTACCATACTTTGTGTATACCTTGTTTAGGGCCTGAGCACGGCGTTGTTGGATGCCGCTCTTGTGCTAGATTTAACAAACGCACTATTAAGAGAGGGCTAGACTGTGCCAGGTTAGTGTTTGGGTAGCGTTGTAACTATAAAATGCCGCCGGATGCTCCGGCCTTGCTTCGCTAAAAAGCAAGGACAAAACAGCAAAGCCTAGAGTGGAAGAACCGACAGTCCCAGGCGCCGGTTCTTTAGAGGCTCAGTGGAGCGGAGGTTTTGCCAGGTGTTTCTTTGGAGTCTCAGGGAGAGACTTTACTGTTACAGGATGTATCCTCCCAGGAAGTAGGCCAGGCTGAGGGGGCTTCTCAGGTGGCTGTTCTTCCCTCTCTTCCTAAGGTGGTCAGAGCCTCCCCTTCTGTTTCCAAGGCTTCTTTGAGGGGCAGGCCGAGTTTTGCTTCAGTGGGGGTTTCTCCTAGTGCTTCAGGGTCTTTGCCTAAGAAACATATGCTTAGAATGGCAGAGGATTTGATTACTATGATAAGGGGTTCTGTGCCCCCTCCTGATAAGAGGCCTAGGGTGGAACCTGAGTTTGAGAGTTTTGAGCAATGCTCGGAGGCTTCTGAGTCTTCGGCTGAAGACTTGCAGGAGTACCCTCCTTATTCTGATTCTGATGTGGATGATTCTACTCCTTCAGCTTCCCTCCTGAGGATTTTTCATTTTCAGAGACTCTGCATTCCATGAGGGAGCATTTTAAATGGGAAGGTCAAGATTTCTCTGATTCCAGGAAAAGGCTTAGGGAATATTTGTTTTTACCCCAGCATAGGCCTTTAGCTATACCTCCTGTTTTGAATGTGCTGGTAGATGTCTTTGCAGCTGCTTCCCTGAGTCTGGATTCTTTGCCTCCTGCCCCATCTAAACCGGATAGGTATTATAGAGTGCATGAAGCTCATAAGTCACTTTTTAAGAGTGCTAGGGCAGACCCGAAACTGTCTCTCAGGGGCCTAAAGGTGTGAAGGCCTCAGTTGTTAAAAATCCTGTCCCTCCTGATAAAGAGGCAAGGGCTTTGGATAGATGGGGAAAGAAAGTGTATACTTCTTCCACTTTAGCCATGAGGGCGTTGAATTGTCAGTTTCACATGTTAAAATATCAGAATTATCTTCTTTCACAGTTGAAATCTAAGGTGGATGCTCTGGCGGAAGGTATTGAGTGTAAAGAGTTGCAGGATTTAGTTCATGTGTCTGAACAGGTGGGTAAACATTCCTTGCAATGTGGTTTTGATGCTGTGCAGGCCTCCTCCAGGGTGGCTGCCACTGGTTCTGTTCTTCGTAGGCACGCCTGGTTGAGAGATCAGAATTTAGCTGAGCATGTTAAGACACGGATTTTGGATGCTCCCTTGCAGTCTGATGTGTTGTTTGGTTCGCCTGTAGAAGCAGTTTTGAAGAAAATGGAGGACAAGGCTAAGTCTATGCAAACTGTTAAAGATTTTTGCAGGTGCAGCCTCCAAGTTTAGTAGAAATTGGCCTGCTAAGGGATGGACTTATCCTGCTTATGATTCCCAGTCTAGGGGTAGGTCTAGGCGTGGTAGGGGCAGAGCTCAGGGTTCTTTTAGGCCTAGGACAGGGAGTTCCCCTGCTCAGACTTCTGGTGAGGGCAGGGGTCAGTCCTTTCGTAAGCAGACCCAATGACCTGCCTTTTCAGCTGCCAGTTCATTCTCGCCTGGCAGCACCGTTGGGAGGAAGACTGTCTCTTTTCAAAGAAAATTGGGATTTAATTACCCAAGACAGATGGGTTCTGGATATCATTCACCACGGTTACAGGTTTTATTTCCATACCTTGCCTCCTTTCAAAGGCATGCCAGACATTCCTCCTCTACAAAGACAAGAGGCTCGCAAGCAAATTTCTCAGTTACTACAAATAGGGGCCATTCAGCCGGTTCCTGTGCCAGAAAGGGGCCTAGGATTTTATTCTCGCCTGTTCCTAGTACCGAAGAAGGGGAACACGTGGAGACCAATTTTGGATTTATCTATCCTCAACACTTATCTGGACATTCCCAAGTTCAAAATGTTGGCGTTACAACAGCTTTTACCTCTGCTGGGCAAAGATCACTGGATGGTAACTTTAGATCTCAAGGAAGCTTACCTTCATGTGCCTATAAGACTAAGTTGCAGAAAGTATCTGCGTTTTGAGCTGGAAATTCTCATTATCAGTTCTCTGCATTGCCCTTTGGCTTATCTACTGCCCAGAGTATTCACAAAGGTTCTGGCTCCAGTGATACCTTACTTCAGGCTAAAAGGAATTCAAATCTATCCTTACTTGGACGATTGCCTGATTCTGGCTCAAGAAAAGGAAGTCCTTCTACAGCATTTGGAATATGTCATAGCAGTGCTAAGATGCCTAGGGTATTCTGTGAACGAAATAAAGTCCAGTCTAGTACCCTCTCAAGACATGTGCTTTCTGGGTGTGAGACTGAATACAGCAGCCCAGATGGCCTTTTAACCCCGGACAAACAAAAGAATCTTTCCAGTTACTTCCATCAACTATCTCTTCAGTCCGGGCTGACTGCAAGGACAGTCCTTCAAGCCTTAGGGTTCATGGCATCTTGTATTCTGGTGCTTCCCAATGCCAAACTGCATATGAGGAAGCTACAATGGTATCTCAGAAATGTATGGACACAGCACTGCCAGGATTTGGACACTGTCATTCACATAATACCTTGCATTCAAAAGGAATTTTTGTGGTGGGCTCAGGAATGTCACCTAAACAAGGGACTCTCTGTGACCCGGCCAGAGGCGAGTCAAATTCTAACGACAGATGCCTCAGACATTGCTTGGGGAGCTCATCTAAATGGAAAGTGGATACAAGACAAGTGGCCTGCCAGACTACAGCATCTACATATCAACATGAAGGAGATGTTAGCAGTCCAGTTTGCATTAATGGCTTTCAAGGAGTTACTTCTTCCAGGGCAGGTGTTGATTCTAACAGACAACACAACTGTCATGTGGTACATCAACAAACAAGGGGAACACATTCTTACCCATTGTGCAGGCAAGCAATGATTTTATGGGAGACTGCGCTCAGCTTGCAACTAACTCTTCAGGCAAGGTTTCTGCGGGAGCACAGAACTCCTTAGCAGATGTGTTAAGCAGACAAATCATGGATCCCCACGAGTGGAAACTGGATCTTCATGTATTTCAAAAGTTGACAGTGTCCTGGGGAACTCCAGACATAGATCTGTTCGCTTCTCCACTAAACCACCAGCTGCCAAAGTTTTGCACAAAGAGGTTTCATCACACAGCTTGGAAAGTGGATGCTCTTTCTTTCAGTTGGAAAAATCTTCATGTGTATGCGTTTCCACCTCTGCCTCTTCTTCCAAAGGTGCTTCTAAAGGTCAGACAAGACAAGCCAAGGATGATTTTAATAGCTCCAGATTGGCCTCGGCAGCACTGGTACCCATTACTGAGGAGTCTGGTAAAGAAGCCTCCATGGCCTTTACCCTTGATTCCACATCTGTTGTCTCAGAAGGACGGTCGTCTGCTCAATGTCAAGCTTCACTCTCTTCATCTAACAGCCTGGCATATTCTGTTTTGAAAGACAGCAGGTCTCAACTTCCTCAACAAGTTTTAAATGTGATTATGGAAGCCAGAAGACCTAGTACAAGGAAAGTGTACGCAGAAAAATGGAAGAGATTTTTATTTTGGACTGCAGCAAAGAATTTGGAGATTTCGGAGCCTAATTTGAGTGTGGCTCTTCAATATCTTACTGAGTTATTAGACAAAGGTTTGTCTTTCTCTTCCATTAAGATTCATGCTGCAGCAATTTCAGCTCACTATGATTGTGACCCACCATTGTTTTCACATCCTTTGTTCAAGCAATTTCTTAGAGGGGCAAAGAATATAAGACCCCCACGTAGAGCTCCTACTCCTGCTTGGGATCTCAATTTTGTGTTGGAGAAACTTACTCTACAACCTTTTGAGCCTGCAGCTACTGCTGAACTGAAATACTTGTCATGGAAGACTGCTTTTTTGTTGGCCATTACTTCTGCAAGGAGGGTTTCTGAGTTACAGGCCCTTATGGCGGTTGAGCCTTTTTTGATTTTTCATAAGGATAGGGTATCATTACGTACTAATCTTTCCTTTATGCCTAAAGTGGTTTCTAGTGTGGCTTTAAACCAAACTATTCATTTGCCTACATTTTATGCAGATCCCCAAAATAAAGGGGAAAAGATTTTGCACACTTTAGATGTACACAGGCAATTGCGTTATTATTTGAGCAGGACTAAGGATTTTAGGCAGTCTCAGCAGTTGTTTGTTTCTTTTGCTTTGAGTTCTCAGGGCAAGCCTGTGTCAAAACAAACTATTTCTAGATGGATTGGGTGTTGCATTACATTTTGTTATTCCCATCATGGCAAGGAGATTCCAGCTGGGATTAGGCCTCATTCCACTAGGGCTACTGCCACTTCAACAGCATTTCTGAGGGGTGGCAACTAAGGATATTTTGGAGGCAGCTACTTGGAGTTCAGTGCATACTTTCTCTAAGCATTATCACCTTCCTCTCTACTCTAAGTCTAGGGCTGGTTTTGCCACAGCTATTTTGCAGGGCATGTTGTCAGTTCCTGCTTCCTTATGATTTGCCAGCCTCCCTTACCTCTGCTTTGGGATTCTACCCAATAGTTAGGACTGCAGCAATGTGGAGTGAAGAACATAGTACAGTTTTGTACCTACCATAAATGTAGATGTTCGAGGATCCACATTGCTGCAGTCCAATTTACCCTCCCTCCTTCCCCTCTGTATTTAGGGGTGGTTGTGTAGGTGAGGTTATATTCTGCTAATTTTATATATTTTGTATATATATATATATATTTTGGTGCAGGTATGTTGGGAGTTTTTGGTTTTTGGCCTTATCTTTTCAGGGTCTTCTGACATCTGGGGCAAGAAAAGACTGAGGATATGACGTCGGTCATGCGCATTAGTACCCTCACGTACTGACGTCAGTCTAATGCGCCCTGACCGACGTCAGCCATATACTTTGGTATTCGGGCCGACTGGACAGCGGACTACCCTATAGTTAGGACTGCAGCAATGTGGATCCTCGAACATCTACATTTATGGTAGGTACAAAACTGTACTTTTTCTTCGGCCTCCAAATGCCACAGTCTGTCTCTCTCTCTTTGACCTCCAAACACCGCAGTATGTCTGCTGATTCTAATTCCATCTGTTTGGCCTCCAGTTGAAGTCTCTCTAACTACAGATGGATTTTTAAATCCTCTGAGGAAAAAGTGAACTGTCCTGTGTTTTGAAGGCTGCATATCCCCGTCAGTGACATAGTTGTCCTCTCGTTTGCTGGTCTGTACTGCAGCTGTAACTAAGGCTGAAATAATTTCCTCTTTAGTCAGGTTGGCATGAACCAGTCCTTTGGCTTTGCCCACCTTGACCAACTGGTTATTTGTCAGCTTGCTATAGTCTTCTGTTGACGTCATTGCCTGCTTTCCCTGACTAAACTAAACTAATAAAAATAAATTAAAGCTGTTGTGAAAATGAAACTCTGTATGCTTACCTTGTGGCTGCTGAGAGTAGACACACCTTCAGTGACAACTGCCCACTGGCTACTAAAGTTCAATTCATATCCCACCCAGCTCCCTCCAATATGTGATGGATCCCTACTCCGGGCCAACAATCAAGGAGACTCTATCCTCACCACTGACTGCAGTGAGGGACGGTCACTAAGAGCAAAGATGGAGTCACACAGTATTTTCAGATGCAGCTGCCTGCATCAAACACATTTTCCCTTAAGAGCACACAGGGAGCATGCTTCAGACCTGGGGCTGGACTCTCCTTCTCTCTCTCCAGACCCACACAAAATAACACACTGACCACTTTGGAGCTCTGTGTCCCTGTTCTCAGTAGCTGGTGCACACCCTTTGATATTTGAGTTTCACACACACACACACACCTACCTACATGGGAAAAGCTGGCAGAGATTTGCTAGCTGTGCCCATTTCTACCCAGACTCTGAGGTAATCACATCACCACCAGTCAGCTGCCTTAATGCTCTTACAAAGGATACCCAGTTATACTGTGTAAAATTAATACCAGTACAAATGGAAGAGTGTGACCAAAGCAGCAAGACTTTCAGGAGTGGCCACAGTGTCACTAAAACAAGTGTAAGTACTCTCAAGATGTTAAACTTATCTCAAGGAGCAGCCACAATGAAAGGTATTAAAATATTTAATGATAAATAATAAAAGAGAAAACAGGAGACTACCGAATACAATGAACAACAGAGTTTCAACCATATATATATATATATATATATAAATTACAGTTGGATAGTTTTTCACAGATGCAGAAAACTATACTAGACTATTCTCACTAAATGTCCCTGATTAACTAAAGAAATGCTGTGTAAAGCAAGGCAAAGCAAGGCAAGCGGATGTGTGCTGAGTGTCTTACCACAGCAAAAGCCAGATGATGTCTCTTTGTCTGTGTGGATATGTGAGATTTATATCCTGTCAGAAATATTTCCTTTCAGGTTCTAAAGTGCTACTGCTAGGGTTCCAAAGAAACCAGATGCTGGTTAGAGGATGACATCACCTCCAGTCACCTGACTGTGGTACAACACACACACACACACACACACACACACACACACCTTTGCTAAGATCTATGGCAGCGTCTGAATGCTATAACACAATTCCAAGCATTCCATCCTTCCAGGGTTCTCTGATAACATACAACTTTGATCAGTTACAACAGTGCAACCTAGTGTACATGCATACATTCTTTCTGTCCAGCAGGACCTACTGTTGTTGCATTGTTAACACAATAATTTTACAAATATATTTTTAACTCAAACATCTGTAGAAATCAATGTGATAGTCAAATAACATAAAATTCTTTACAAAACTCTAGCTAACTGTGCTGGCTATGAACACATGTACTGCCCTGCTTTCCCTGGCACAGATGACAGTACATCATAACATCACAAACAGCACTAAGGAAAATGAAGTCGGGGAAAGCAGCAGGTTCACTGAGGTCTTATCAGATAATGATCAGGATATTGGGTGAGAAAAAAGGCTCCTGAGGATTCTCATAGCAGTACGAACAGAAAGATGTATTCCATATCTCTGGAGAATAAGCATACTCATTCTGGTGTACTAGAACAAAGGGGACATCCACAGCTATGGGCAGTATAGAGGTATCAAACTCTTGTCACACTGCATGAAAGTTCTGGTTAGGGTGATTATTAAATGAATACGCAAAGTAGTAAAAAGGTGGGAGATGAACAGTTTTGGATTCAGATCAGAATGCAGCACATCTCACTCAGTGTTTGCAATGAGACAAAGTTGAGAAGAGGCTAGAGTTGAGGAAAGATTCCAATTGGGCATTCTTATACTTGAAGAAAGCATATGACAGGGTCCCAAGAAAGCTGATTTGGGCAGTCCTGTGTTTTTTTTTTTTTTTTGAAGTTACAGAAACATTTGTAGAATTAGTGCAGTCTATGTACAAGGACCCAATGACTCAAGTGCAGACAGTGTTCGGTCTTTCAGAGGTGTTCCCAGTGGTAGTGTGTGCATCAGTGTTCAACTCAAGCCCCCTGCTGTTCATCTGAGTATGGACTACATCAGCAAATAGGGTGGAGGGGACAGGCAGACTCTGAGCAAGAACTTCAGCAAAGGATAGGGGATTGGAATGCAAAACTCAAGGCACATAGGATGAAACTGACTATAGATAAAACCGTTGTAATGGCAGCAAATGGGGAAACTGGAAGAAACTGAAAAATAAGATACAAGGAAAAATAGTAGAACAGGATAACAGCTTCAAGTAACTGGGTGGGAGTGGAGGAGGTATGAAGTCTGAATGAAGAAATCAAAACTAGAGTGAGAGCGGCTGCAGTCAAATGCACAGAGTGGCAGGGTAGTGTATTTCAGAAGAATGTCAAAGAAGCTGAAAAGTTAGATGTACAAAACAGTGGTGTGACCAGTACTACTGCATGGTACAGAAACCCAGGCAGCAAAGGCAGAGCAGTTGAGGAAGCTAGAGGTGATTGAGATGAAGTGGCTGAGGCAGGTGGTAGGATGCACATAGACAAAGAAATGAGGATATCAGAGCAGAAACCACAGCAGCTCCAATTGCAGAGAAGGTCGAGCAGAAATGAACAAGGGTGTAAAGTAACTTCAGGGTTTAGACAGTATCCATTTTGGGGGTGTGAGGATCTCATCCTTGTTGTTTGTAAACAATATTGTCCCCATCAAAGCTGTCAGCCCACACCATAAACCACTGGAAGCCACAATTGCAAGCTGAGATCAGAGAAGGATCTAAGTTCAACAGAGACTGGGCTGAAAACCTAGAAGTTCACTGAAGTGAAAGCAGAAGAGTTCAAGGAAATACTTAGGGCTGCACACCTCAGGAATAAGAAAAAATAAGTGAAGTTGAAGAATGATAATGTCTCAAAACAGTATGTGTGAGGACTACAGAGCAGATATGTGGATGAGCCAGCTAGGGAAGTAAGGAATGTAATGGAAGGTGGTGGTTGAATGAAGAAGTGCAGTAAGTTATCAAAAGAAAGGAGTAGTGCAGGAATTAGTGGGAGATTGAAAAGATGGGCCAGTCTAAGAAAGAATACTGGTTGGTTAACAAAGAGGCTAAGAGAACAATAGCAAAGAAAAAAACATCAGAGACACAGTAGCAGAAGTTAGACAGTCACCATGCCAGCAACAGTCATTTCACCAAGGCACAGGACATCAGAGGCAGATGGAAAGAGTACTAACAGCAGCTTCTGAATGAAGAAAATGCCATAAAGCTGTACTGTCCCATACACAGCTTATGATGAAAGAGGAAGAACCCACCCTCGAAGAAGTAAGAGTAACACAAAGGAAAATGGAAGTCAGGGAGAGTAGATGGCTCAGATGAGTTCACGAAAGATATAGTCAAAATGTTGGGTGTGTGAGGGGCAAAATAACTCCTGAGAGTGCTCATGGTAGTATGGACTAAAGGTACATTCTGGATGACTAGAAAATAAGCATCCTAGTGCCACTGTACAGAAGCAAAATGGGCATTCACAAGAGTGGGATAACAGAAGTAACATATCTGTCACACTGCGTAAAAGTTCAGGAAAGGTGATTTATTAATAAATATAAAGAGCAGATGAAAATAAAATGGTATATATGAGTTTGGATTTAGATCATGATGCAGTACAACTGAACAGATGCTTGCAGAAAGACAGATAGTTAAGAAGCTAAGGACAAGTCCAATTGAGTATTCCTAGACTTGGAAAAAGCATATTCAAGGTCCCAAGAAAGCTGATTTAGACATTTCTGTGATGGTTTGTAGTCTCAGACACATTGGCAGAATTAGTGCAGACTATGTACAAGGACCGGATGACGCAAATACAAACAGTGTTCTGACTCGTTTTCCAGTGGGAGTGGGTGTGTATCAGGCTTCACCTATGAGCCCACTGGTGTTCATACTGGTGATGGACTACCTTAATGAACAGGTTGGGGTACAAATTAACAAAGCTGCTTAATTCAGACTATGTGGCATTACAGTCAGACGCTGAACAAGAACTTCAGCAAATGTAAGGGGAATGGAATTCAAAACTGAATGCACATGAGATGGAACAAAGTATAAGCAAGACAGTTGTCATGGTAGCAAATGGGAGAAATTGGAAGAAGGCAAAAACTGAGTTAGAGGGGAAGCAGTGGAACAGGTTGACAGCTTCAAGTATCTGGAAGGGGTTATATGATCATAGGAAGTTACTAGGCTATTGGCCCTGAAGCTGTTATAAGCCTAGCCAAGAGTTTAGCCCATGTTTAGACAAATCAGCACCCGATGCCCCTGTCCAGCAGGGACACTGGTAGAAACCCAGGGATGTATTTTCTATTTTCCATCCAATTATCCAGGTTACGCTTAAAAAGGGGTAAAGAGGTACTCTGCTTGACATGGAAAAGGGAGTCTGTTCCACAGATGGGGGAATCTCTGGGACAGAAATCTGGCCTGCTAACAAGTCTTATTGATGTCACAGACCAGGTCAAGGCCACGCATGTGGGTTACTCGAATGGAGCTTGACTTGCAGATATGTAGCAAGTCCCATCAATGCGGGGTCCAAGATCACTTTGTATGCCAAACAGAGGTCGCCTCTGTGGATTCTGCATTTAACTGAGTAGAGGGAGAGGGCTTTTAGCCTATCTGTCTATGGTAAATTTTTGAGGCCCTGGTTTCTCCTGGTGAGGCACCTCTGTGGTCTCTCCAGCTGCTGCATGTGCTTTGTGAGGTACATGCCGAATGGGGCGTTGCACTTAATAATGGGCCTTATAATGGAAGAACAAAGGGATGTTATGACCTCCTTGTCCCGGGAAGAAATACCTTTACTTATGAGGTGGGCCACGTGGAAAGCTTTCCGTACAATGGAATCAACATGACTGTCAAAAGTCAAGTTGCTATCAACCTGAATGAAAGATAAAAAGTAAAAAATGCACCAAGATAACACACAGCAAAACGTTTAATCACAGCAAAGTACAAAGTGGTAAGCGCTTTCACAACCGAAGTTGCTTCATCAGACACCACAGTAGAAAATGCACAAGTTTAAATAGAGATTCTAAAATGCCAATGAATCAATAAAATCACACAATGATTAAGTAGCAGTGAAAAACGATTAAGCCTCATGCTCAAACTAAAGAAAGCATTGCTTAAAAACATAGTACAAAAGGGATCAAATACTATACATGAGAAAGCACTTAAAAACTTATAAAATCATTATAAAACATGGAAAAATACTAGGCAGGAAAAAAATTAAATAGAATACTTGGAAACTAAAAGATAATTAAATACATAGAATAATTTTGAAAGAACTTAGCTAATCTTAATGCTTGAGATGTCTAGCCTTTAAAAAAGGGACCAAGGAAGTAGTAGCATTCAAACCAGGATACTTTTCAGCATTAAGTTTCAAAATCCACTTCTGTTCATGTCCCTCTGTGATATTCTCAATGTCACCACCTCTGGGGTTTCTATGAATATGTTGTAGAACAAAGAACTTAAAGGAATTAGAATGGCCATTGGACATAACATGATTGGCTAGAGCATTTGATGGTTTATTATTACCAATATCTTTGGTATAAATTGACGAGCACTTCAATTCCTGCATGGAAAAGTACCAACACTTTCCATTCTATCATAAAACCTTTGTAAAAACATCTTTGTATCCTTCAATATTGTATGGCAGTTTGCCAACAAACCATGTAAACATCCCTCTACATAAGTAGAGAGAGGTTCAGTACACTACCCAGTGCCTGAAACAATAGGACGCATGGGTGGAGAAGCTGAGAAGCACTAGATGTAAACCTTATTTTAATGGTGGTGATGCTGCTGACAATACAAGATATATTAACAGAACTAGTAATGATTTTAGAGTGGTGTTTCAGTTTTCCAGTAACATCAATCAATACTTAAATGTAGTCAAAAAGCATTGGTATTTGCTACAAGAAGTGCCTGGATTGGTAGACAAGGTCGGACATTCTCCTATTTTTAGTTTTAGAAATAATAAATCCCTTAAACAACATCTATGTCATGGTGAATTATCTAGAACTATTATTAGATCCAATCGGCATGGTACTTTTCCATGCAGGAATTGCAGTACTTGTCAATTTATACATAGTAAAAATAAATATTTACATCCTACTAGGAAATTTGATTTGTACACTAATCAATACACTGATTGCAGATCTACAGATGTGGTCTATTATTGTTTTTGTGTACAAGGTCCTGCTTTTTATGTGGGAAAAACAAATAGAATGCTTAAAGATCGTATTTTAGACCACCTAAGAGATATCAGTAATAATAAACCATGAAATGCTCTAGCCAATCATGTTATGTCCAATGGCCGTTCTCATTCCTTTAAGTTCTTTGTTCTACAACATATTCATAGAAACCCCAGAGATGGTGACATTGAGAATATCACAGAGGGACATGAACAGAAGTGGATTTTGAAACTTAATGCTGAAAAGTATCCTGGTTTGAATGCTACTACTTCCTTGGTCCCTTTTTTAAAGGCTAGACATCTCAAGCATTAAGATTAGCTAAGTTCTTTCAAAATTAGTCTATGTATTTAACTAGCTTTTAGTTTTCAAAGTATTCTATTTAATTTTTTCCTGCCTAGTATTTTTCCATGTTTTATAATGGTTTTATAAGTTTTTAAGTGCTTTCTCATGTATAGTATTTGATTCCTTTTGTACTATGTTTTTAAGCAATGTTCTTAAGCAATGCTTTTTTAGTTTGAGCATGAGGCTTAATTGTTTTTCACTGCTACTTAATTATTGTGTGATTTTATTGATTAATTGGCATTTTAAAATCTCTTTTTAAACTTGTGCATTTTTTACTGTGGTGTCTGATGAAGCAACTTCAGTTGTGAAAACGCTTACCACTTTGTACTTTGCTGTGATTAAACATTTTGCTGTGTGTTATCTTGGTGCATTTTTTACTTTTTATATTTCATTTGGATTTATTTCTGCACCAAGGTTTTACCCAACACGGTTTCTTTGCTATCAACCTGGATGCCCAAATCCCTCAGGACTGATTGCATGCTTAGGGCATTGTTATTAATGTGATAATTTTTGGGAACATCACTCTCCCCAAAGGGGGTGAAGATGCATTTTTTTTTGTATTCGGCTTGAGGTCATGTTTCTGGCACCAGTCATTTGTTTGGGAGAGACCCTCTTGGAGGATGTCCACATCATATGGGGTATCGATGACAGCGTCCAGCTTGCAGTCATGTGGAGACTTGGTCAGCCATAGTCCACTGGTTTTGGCTTGCACCTCAGAAATGTATGTCTGAAATAACTGAGGCCCTGAGACTGAACCCTGAGGTACACCCCTGTTTTGACTTGGTGGGGTCTATCAGTGAACCAGTTAGCTACCTATCTGGTAACATACAGATTGATGCGTAGTTGAGAGAGTTTATCTGTTATGCCCAAGTGGGAAATAGTGTCAGAGGCTTTGGCCAGGTCACGGTAGGTGGTATGCACAGTTTTCCCTTCATCCATGGCTTTGGTGACTGTCTCAAAGAAGTCAACCAAATTTAACAAACGTGACCTCCCCTTGATGAAGCCAAGCTGTGTAGAACTGAGTGTTTGGAGGTTGCCAGTGCCCTTGTTAATGAGGTCCATGATAATTGGTTCCATGGCCTTACAGATCAGGCTAGTTAGCCTGATGGGTCTAGAATTTCCCGGGTCAGTGGACACTCCACTTTTGTGCAAAGGGATGAAAGTGGCTGTCTTCCACTCAGCTGGAAAAAAGCCAGTACTCAGGCTTTGGTTTAATTAGGGTGTCTAATGGTGCTGCAAGTTCCTGCCTGAGTTCATGTAGGATGCAGATGGGATGTTATCAGGTCCCATGGAGGCTTCTTTTGCCTTTGAGAGAGCAGTGATGACCTGTTACCTAGATATAAGGGGAAGGGGACAGGTACTGGGAATGTCATGATTTACTGATGGGGTGACAGAGGGGTGAAGTTTTCACTGAACCTGTCTTCCTGCAGGTTGGCTATACCTACGGCATTTGTATATGGTGTCCTTGACCACCAGTTCTAAACAGATCTGGGTGCTTCCTTTGAGATTGCAGACATATGTGAAGAAGGCCTTAATATTGTCTCTAATAGATGTGGCCAATTTGGACTCGAAGTTTGCTTTGGAGGATTTCACTAGTGCTCTTATTTGCTTGTTCAGGCTAAGGAGAGATTGCTTCCAATTGGGCACCTGCTCCTTCTTGGTCCTAGACAGCAATTTCTTCCTTTTGTTATGGAGTTTATTTATTACAGATATCCACCAGACAGGTTTATTCTTCCTTGCAGAAGATGGTTTAGTCCTGTCGGGTATTCCTGATTCCATCCATCTACATAAATGCTTGTATAGTGCTTTGGTATAGTTTTGGATACTGATGCCAGTTCCTAGAGAGGGGGAGGGGGCTGTGAAGCCTGTTTATACCATCCCTCAGGAGGCTGTAAACAGCATTGGAGAAGTTTTTTTGTTTGACCCTAGCTAGAGGGAGGTCGGAGGAAGATGGTAACTTCGAAAGTGACCGCTTTATGTTTGGATCTACCAGGGAGGTTGGTATTGCAGGGATGCTACAGTGGCTACTCATTGGTTAATAAAAAGTCCAAGATATTATCACCTCTTGTGGGGGTATCGACTAGCTGTTCCAAAGCATTTGCATTGACAAAATCAAGAAATCTCTGGGCATTTGTGTTCTGGCATGAGTAGTTCTTTCAGTCTGTGTTTGAGTAGTTAAAGTCACCCAGGAATCAAGGTAAAGGATTGAATCTTGATAGATTCAAAGAGGTCCAGGTAGGTGGATTGGGCTTCTTGAGTCAGTTTTGGGGGCCGGTAGCTAGCTATGATGTGTATAGGGGTCTTGTCAATGGTTAACTGCACCTGGAGTGTCTCCTTTGTGTCAAACTGTTTGACCAGCCTGGAGGGTGTGTATGTCTTTAATGTATAGTGAAACTCCACCTCATTTGGCTTTACTGCCCATAGTTTGGGGTCTGAATGTATGATATTATGAGTAACCAGGTAAGGCTGGGGTGTTCTCCGCAGCTGTGAACCAGGATGTCCTTCAAGAATGCAACTGCAGTCATAACATGTGGGTTGTCCTGCCTCAGGCAGCCCTCGGTCGGCTGGATTCCAAAGTCTGGGTCCGACGTCGGCTGATGTCGCATTTCTGTCCGACGTCAGAGCAGCTGGAGTACATAAGCATCAGCCGATGCCATTTTCTTCAGTCTTTCTTGCCGCGCGGTGCCCGAAGCAGAAGCGGTTCGCAAGTGCCGGTCGGTCAGCTCCTGTATTCTACGATACCGAAGTCATCAAAAAAGCTAAGTACCCCGTTGGGGACCTTTTCTTGCCTCAGCCGATGTCAGAAATTACTGAAAAAGTTAACAATTGTCTTTTTTGTGGTAAACAAATACCTCATAAGGATTTCCACTCTTACTGCCTCCCTTGCCTGGGCCCAGACCACGACGTCTCGGCCTGTGTAGCCTGTGCTCGCTTCAACAAGCGCACTCTCAGGCGCCGGGCGGAGTTCGCTGAAGATTTTTTCGGCGATAAATTTGCTTACACCATGCCGTCGGATCTTCCGACATCGCAAACTCCCAAAAAGCGAAAAGACCGGGACCGACATCCTCGGCCCGCGTCTACCACCGACTCCACGCCAAAACCTAGCGCGAGTGCTCCGGTTCCCTCTGAGACGGTCTCTCCACTGCTCCGAACCGAAGACACCGCATTACCGACTACTCCGATTCCAGATATTACTCCGCCAGTTATAGACTTTCCTCCGGATACCGAAACCGAGGAAATGCCCGAGACCATTGCTGTAGACAAGGTCACTCCTGCACGTGGAGCTGCCAGGCCTCCTATGGCCATGTCTATTAAGGCCTACACTAGGGCTAAGGCAGCCAGCAAAACAAAGCATATTGCTTCCAAATCCTTACCTCAGCCGACTCCGGAGACACAAATTATGTCCATGGCTGCTGATTTAATTTCCATGATCAGAGGTTCACAGGCCCATCCTGAGAGAGCATCCCAGCCTCCTCCTGATAAAAGGCCCCGGGTTGAACCCTCTGACCCTTCTCCTTCAGGTGAAGATTCTGAGGGCTCTGTCCACTCTGATAGCCAGGAAGAGCTCTTCCAGACCTATGAGGACTCGGATGCAGAAGATTCCATTCCTTCGGCCTCCCCTCCTGAGGATATTTCTTTTGGGGAAGTTCTGCACACCATGAGGGAACATTTCAAGTGGCAGGGTCAGGAATATTCTGATTCTAGGAAACGCCTTAGGACTTTCCTTAAGAAGCCTCAGCACAGGCCCTTAGCTATTCCTCCTGTACTTGATGATCTGGATGATTTGTATTCTAATTCTAGTGCTACCCCTGATTCTCTTCCTCCTGCTCCAGCCAAGCCAGACAGGTATTACAGGGTCCCAGAAACTCATTCCCATTTATTCAGGGCCCATACTGCTGATTTGGAAACTATTTCACAGGGGCCTAAAGGAGTTTCAGCCTCCACCTCAAAAAATCATTTTCCCTCCAACAGGGAAGCAAGGTCATTAGAGAGATGGGGTAAAAAGGTTTACACATCCACTACCTTATCTATGAGAGCTTTAAATTGCCTTTTCCATATGTTCCAATATCAGGATTATCTCTTAGAAGATTTACAAAAAACATTAGCTTCTCCTGATCCTTTAGACAGGAAGACTTTGCAGGAAGCTGTACATAACACTCAGCAAGTAAGCAAATCACTTCCTGCAGTGTGGATATGATGCACTGGAAGCTTCATGTAGGGCATCTATGACAGGGGCAGTGATGCGTAGACATGCTTGGTTAAAAGATCAACCTCTACCAGATCATGTAAAAGCAAAACTTCTGGATGCACCTTTGGAAAAGAACAAGCTTTTTGGTGCAAATGCTAAGGATGTGTTAAAGACCATCGAAGAAAAAGCAAAATCAGTTCAGACTGTGAAAGATTTCCTCCAGGTTCAACCCCCCCAGATTCAGTAGGAATTGGCCTTCAAAAAACTGGTCCTTTCCTAATCCAGAAAAGTTTCACAGGGGTAAGAACAGACGTGGCCGAGGAAGAGGCCAATACAGAGGCCCTTACAGGGGCGACAATGGCAGCCAGGAAACCAAAGAAGTGGCGAGGGGTTTCACCTGCCCAACAACCACAAACTCAATGACTTTCCTCTACTACCGCCTACCAGGGAACAACTAGAAGCTCCCTTGGGTGGGAAATTATCTCTGTTTGCAGAAAACTGGCACAGACTGACAAAGGACAAATGGATTTTGGACATTATAGACTGAGGGTACAGGTTTCATTTTCATACCTTACCAAGAAAACAAGGCATGCCAAATCTACCACAACATCAAAGGGCAGAGGCTATCAAGCAAATCACTCTGCTGACTTCGAATGAAAGCAATAGAAAGAGTTCCACAACAAGAACAAGAACAGGGTTTTACTCAAGACTGTTCCTTGTTCCAAGAAAAGAATCTCAATGGAGACCAATACTGGACTTGTCCGCATTAAACACCTTTCTCATAGTACCAAAGTTCAGAATGCTGACTCTACAGCAACTCCTTCCCATGCTGGGCAAGGAGTCGTGGCTGATTACTCTGGACCTCAAGGAGGCATACCTGCATGTCCCTATTAGACACAGCTGCAGAAGATACCTCAGATTTCTTGCAGGGCCAGAGCATTATCAATTCTCAGCATTGCCATTTGGCTTATCTACTGCACCCAGAGTATTTACAAAATGCCTGGCTTCAGTAATTGCTCATTGCAGGCTCCAGGGTATACAAATTTACCCGTACCTGGACGACTGCCTCATTCATACAAGCGGACGACAAATTGATGTTGACAAAAAACCTGGATTATGTCATACGATTACTTCAAGCTCTGGGATACACAGTCAACTTCCAAAAGTCAAGACTGCAGCCATCCCAGCAATTAATCTTCTTAGGAGCCAAACTAGACACAGCCTCTCAGATGGCTTACCTGACAGAAGACAAGCAAGAGAAGTTAACTCAGTACTTCAAAGGTTTAGCAAAACTCACCCAGATGACTGCAAGGAGATTCCTACAGGCCCTAGGTTACATGGCATCCTGCATTCTACTGGTTCCATTAGCAAAACTATACATGAGAAAGCTTCAGTGGTACCTAAAAAGCATTTGGTCTCAACACAGCAACAACTTGGAGACAATCATACCACTCATTCCATGCCTACAAAGGAATTCCTATGGTGGGCCTCGGTGAGCCAGGAAAACACAGGTATGTCATTCAAAAAACCACAGATAACACAGACCATGACTACAGACGCCTCAGACTTTGGATGGGGCACATGGAAGGCATGTGTATACAAGGACAATGGTCTCCAAAGGAAACACATCTGCATATAAACCAAAAGGAAATGCTGGCAGTAATGCATGCTATCGAGGCTTTTCAACACCAACTCCAGCAAGGCCATTTAATGATACGGACAGACAACACCACTGTGATGTGGTACATAAACAAGCAGGGGGGCACCCACTCTTACCCCCTTTGCAGACTGACAATGCAGCTTTGGGAGAAGTCACTGAGTCTAAACATCCAGTTACAATCCCAGTTTGTTCCAGGAAAAGACAATGTGTTGGCGGACAGCCTAAGCAGGAATTTCACAGATCCACACGAGTGGAGGTTACATCCGAAGGCTTTCAGACAACTCACTTCAACATGGGGTAAGCCAGAAGTGGACCTATTTGCCTCTCACCTCAATCATCTTCTACCAAAATTTTGCACAAGGACATACCATCCAAAGGCTTGGAAAATAGATGTCCTTTCATTCAATTGGAACTCCCTAGCAATCTATGCATTCCCACCTCTGCCACTGATGACCTCAGTATTACTAAAGATCAAAGCAGAGAAGCCCAAGGGTATCATAATAGCTCCGGATTGACCAAGACAACACTGGTACCCACTACTACGGAGCATATGTCACACCAGGAGGTGGGCCCTCCCTCAGTGGCCTCTACTTTTGACTCAACACAATTTCGAAATACTGCATCCAAACCTTCAGACACTGCAGCTAACAGCCTGGGAGATCCCATAAATAACTTCAGCTTATCTCTCTCCAAGGAAGCTCAGCGGATACTAACAGAGGCTCGAAGACCATCCACCAGAAAGGTTTACTTAGCAAAGTGGAAAAGATTCAGCAATTGGAATACCAGCAAGGGACATGATGCATCATTACTGAACATCCCACTCATCTTGGAATATTTGGCAGATATGTTGCAGAGCGGCCTCTCATATTCTTCAATAAAGATACATGCATCTGCTATTTCAGCTAGATACAACACTGATCCTCCTGTTTTCTCTCATCCCTTACTAAGACAATTCCTCAGGGGAATCAAGAACATTAAGCCACCAAGAAAGGCCCCAGTGCCAGCCTGGGACCTCAATTTTGTCTTAGAAAAACTGACTCTACCTCATTTTGAGCCAGCAGCTTCAGTTGACTTGCAATTTCTCTCACGGAAAACAGCTTTCCTGTTGGCAATTACCTCAGCAAGAAGGGTTTTGGAGCTACAGGCCCTAATGGCAATACCACCCTTTATTATTTTCCACAGAGACAGGGTTTCATTAAGGACCAACCCTACTTTTATGCCAAAGGTGGTATCTAGGGTTTCTCTAAATCAAGCCATTCATCTGCCTGCTTTCTTCCCCAATCCTGAGAATAAGGGGGAAAGATTTTTGCATACCTTGGACATTCATAGACAACTTCGATACTACCTGGACAGAACCAAGGCCAGTAGGAAGTCTGAACAGCTTTTTGTAGCTTACGCCCCTGCAGTCCAAGGAAAAGCAATTTCAAAACAGACTATTTCTAAATGGATTGGACATTGCATCAGATTCTGTTATTCCTTTCATGGGAAGACTGTTCCAGCCTATGTCAGACCACATTCCACCAGAGCTACAGCCACCTCTACAGCATTTTTAAGAGGGGTGCCTACAAAGGACATTCTAGAAGCTGCCACATGGAGCTCCATGCATACATTCTCCAAACACTACAATCTCCCTCTATATTCCAGATCCAGAGCAGGCTTTGCTTCGGCAGTCCTGCAGGGTTTGATTGCCACACCATCTGTTTCCTAGAGCATACCTCCTCCCCCAGCTAAGCTATGGTATTCTACCCACATGTTATGACTGCAGTTGCATTCTTGAAGGACATAGTACAGTTTTGTACCTACCATAAATGTAGATGTCCGATAGACATGCAACTGCAGTCAGGTTTTCCCTCCCTCCATACCCCTCTATGCCTAGGGTCCACTCCTATCCCCCTTTCTCTTAGCTGGGGATATCTGTTATGGTGTATTTGTTTTATTGCTCATGTATTTGTTTGGAATCCTGTTTTTGTCTTCCAATTTGATTACAGCCTTCCTTGGAGGGCACCTGGCATCTGGGGCAAGAAACACTGAAGAAAATGGCGTCGGCTGATGCTTATGTACTCCAGCCGCTCTGACGTCAGAGAGAAATGCGACATCAGCCGACGTCGGACCCAGACTTTGGAATCCGGCCGACCGAAGGCTGCCTGAGGCAGGACAACCCACATGTTATGACTGCAGTTGCATGTCTATCGGACATCTACATTTATGGTAGGTACAAAACTGTACTTTTCTGTGACTGCACAGATGTCAGCATTTTCCAAGGTTAAGAATGCTTACAATGAGTGCAGTTTCATGTTTAGACTCCTAGCGTTTAGCACATACCTCTCAACCTCTCAGAGCAAGAAATCTGGACAAAAGCCCATGAAAAATAGATACAAATGTGCATGCCGATTAACATAAATGTTGCATACATAATTGTGACCCCGCCCACTCCAACAAAATTGTGGGATATTGGCTTTTAAATGCCAACTGAAGAACAGACAAAATTATTAAACACAAAATAAACAGAAGAACCATAGTGTTTCAAATTAAAGCAAGCTGCAATTAAATAGAGCAAAAATAAGAAACTGTGCAAGTGCAACCCGTTAGCCAACAATTATAAACCAATCACAAAGCATCTTATAGTTGGCACATCATAGGAGGGAGAATAATAGAAAAGGATAACAACAAGAATCTGGGACAGCAGTGTGTGTGTATTTAGGAAAAAAGTTAGGGTTGGGAGGGTGGCCTAATGGTTAAGGTGTTTGCCTTACAAACACAAGGTACAAGGTTTGAATCTCACAGGGGATAACTGGCTAGGCTTAAAATGGCTTGCAAGGGCAGTTAGCCTAGTACTAATCTATGAACCTATGAATAGTGCTTGCATATTAGAATAATAAATCGGCTATGGTTAAAAGTAATATTAGCAGCTGATGCCTTTAAAGCTGCAATCTATGCTAGTGCTATAGCTACTGTATACTTAAAATACATCAATCATTAAAACAAATGAGTTGTGGTCTTTGCAAAACACATCAAGAACTACCCTTTGACATAATTCCATCTTTACGATGGTAATTCTAACATAATTCTAGCTTTACAATAGTGATTTTCCAATGCGCAATTTACTGCAAAGAATGTTACTTTTAATAACCAAGTTTATAAGAGCAGCAGTTAAAATCTTTCCCTGATTTTGGACCTTTGTCCAGAATTATTGCATTGTTGTGAGGTATGCCCATTGTAAGTGTTGATACAAGCCTGGTTGCTGCATCTCTTACCAAGTTTAAAAAGGGTACAAAAATTTGGATTTGATCTTATTTGCATTAAGCTGGATGTCCACAGAAGTGAAGATTTGTGCCTGCTGCACACTGAAGACTAAGGTTGTGTGTTACAATTCTTACACAACTTAACCCCTTCTGTCTGAGCATTATGTTTATTTAAATGTCTGGGGGCTTGTCTTGATTCTTAAATGTTCACTTGATTTAAGAAGGTTATTTGCTGGTATTGTGATTTAGCTGACTGCAGTTGCTTACTCTAAGGCACACATTTGAATGGTCTAGGTAATAAGTGCAGTGGGATGCCACACTAACATGGTGTCATAAGCTAGTCATAAGCTACTGTTTTAGAATCAGGAAAATGCCAGACAGTGTTTAGAATAAAATTAGCATGTACCACCTCTGCTCAGTGAACGACCACTAATTGACATCCAACAGGACGATGACGCTAGCACACTTATGGTCACCAATTACACCATCAACCACTGGAGCAAAACAGCTTGCAGGTTTATAGTGTGGGAGATTAATGGATCCTTAAAAGTACACTGGAAAAGTACACAAAGTGATAAAGGAAAAGAAACAGTTTCACCATCAACCATGGGAGTATTTGGCTTGGAAGTTTAAATTGTGAGATATTTATGGATCCTGAAAGTCCACCGGAAAAGGTACATAAATGTTATCAAGGAAGAAAGGAAAAGTTCTTCAAAATAAATGGTGCTTACCATCTTTCCACTGGAATAAACCCCTTAAATATCAGGAATCTCCCTTTTTTCAATGCATATAGAAAAATCACTGTATTTTTCCCTAAACAGATTTACCTAAATATCATCCAGGAATGCCTGATGTACTTCAATTTATATTAGTAAAACAAGAAGATAAGAAATGTGATGGAATATGCTTTAGTTCACCCACTTCCATTATGGACACATACACGTGCACACACACACACACACACACACACACACACACACACACACACACACACACACACACACCCCCAAGAGTGGTGCATTTCAGAATATGGTCTGATAGTGTACTCACTTTACTCCCCTATTTACTACCATTATCATCAGCAAATTCATCACTTAGAACCATCACAAGTTGAGTGAACACAAAACATTAAAGCCACTCTTCTAAAATTCATCTTCTTTACTCCTAATACTGATATCAGCCTGTACAATGCTTCTGATTCTAAATTTAGACCTTTTTTATCTTACAGCATCCCATGGAGCTTGCAGACCTTAAAAGGATTTTCCGCAGTTTAAACTATTATACGACTATGTGATTAATCATCACGTATCAGCTATGACATCAGCCTTAAACACTTATCAGAAAACTATCTTTTTTTTAAAGAACAGCCAATGCTACAGGCTTTGGTACTACCTTTTGTTATTGGAAAAAAAAACTAATTTAAAAATCCATTTACTTTATTTCCAAGATCATATCAGACCGTAGTTTATCACTAAGGATTCCTCTCTAAAACAGACAGGAGTCAGTTGAAACTTTCAGTGGTAAAAGCAGAGCTACACAATACACATGGCTGGTTTATCTTTTCCTAGACTGTCAAACCAAATCACTGGCTAGGACAGGTTCCGGGTCCAACTGTGTGAACAATGACTCTCCAGAAATAACTTTGCAAACAGAAACAACTTTTCAGACATCAGGGCTTCAGGCCTTATTAAAAAAAAAAAACTCTTCGTAGCTATCACCATTTAAACTGCTATAATCAGTTTTCTATTCTCCACATGTGAGATAATAAACTTTTACAAAAAATATAAAAAAAATTAAATATGGAGGAAGTTTAACATTTCATCCAGTTCATGGAAACTTCATGGAAATATTTTTTTCTTTCAATAGGAAAGTTGATATGAGCATGCCTATTAAAAACACAAGAATCAAGCCAAAAGGGCACTCAAAAGAATATGCATGCTTCACAGAGTACAACTAGAACACAAACTACCAAGTGACACAGGCTCAAAAATGTTTGTTCATTTTAACCCTGCCATTATAATGGACTATTAACCACCTAGACTGATAACAATAGCATAGTCTACACATAAAATTAACTGGCCTTATTTATATTAAGAATCACATAGCATTTTTCTCATGACTGAGATGGAAATAGTTGGAGAGGTGCTCTGTTTTATTTATGACCCCTTTTCTGTTATTTGAGCACATGCAGAGATTTGGCTGTATAACCGGTGCCCTACCAAAAATAGATGAGCAAGCTCTAGATGTACAGTTTTATCCATGTCTCATTTGAGAACAAAACATGAAGCATTTAAATTTTTCCAACAATGGATCGCTAATCTTCACAGAAATGGCAGCAAATATTATTTCTAAGACACACCGCCCTGAACAAAACAAGAAACGTGTACACTGCATGAATGGTCACCAGGAGAAAATAAAGAAATATAGTATTACAGAGCTGATAAAATCCCATCTGGTACAAACATCACATGCTTGATTGTGCCTCCCCCCCCCCCCCACGCGCACACATTTATCCCCATTCACACAATGCATTTAATAATAAGTCTGCTCTGCATCCAAGCAGATAAAGATCACAAGTTCTTAGATTCCCAGGCATGGTCCAACCAGCAGATTGAAAACTATCTCATGCTCTTCCTTCACTTCTGAGGGAGAACTATTCCGTACAGATCCTGGTGAAGGGTTTACCTCTGTCAGGGCAACAGTTCCTAGCAGGTCCCGTTGCAAAACCTATATAAGCTTGCTATGATATAATAATGATAACTCTAGTCGCGGATCGGTAGCGTTTATTTTATTTTATTTTTTACCTGTGTTAGAGGAGGAAATTGAGCCGCTGAAGCAAAAATAAATTTTCTCATCCTCTGCACCTCTGTTCCTCCTAATTCATAGCTACTCTGGGTCCTCCGGACTTTGGATTCGTGGGCTTTGAGTGGGAGACTAAGAGTGCACTGGCACTGTGCAAGACCGCAGTCAAAGAAAATTAAGAAATCCCTGATTGCCGATTCCTGCCCAGTAAGTTCAAGGAATCAACGAACGAACGTAGCACATAGACTAAACTGAGATAAACACTCAGTTGAATTCCGACTGGCTGGCAGTCTGTCTCATGAAGCCGACGGCACCACTCACGTCCCGCACACAATGATGTCAGCAACAACTATGGAAGGGGGGAAATTTGGAAAAAAATACGGGAATGAAGGGGGCCACTCGGGAATTCGTGGCACCCCATTATTTTGGCCTCAAATCTGGTAGACACCGAATAATTTGGTACGGTTGAAAGGTATGGTTTAGCAGCATGACCTTTAATTTGCATTTTGTTGACATTTTTATGATGGTAGTTAACCTTGTCACTTTTCCTAAAAAGGGCACTATGGGGGAGTCAAGAGCCTTTGCCAGAAGTCTGAAGTACAAGTGCGACAGATGCAGGCCATCTCTGGCAAAGCATCATGGTCTGTCGATCATATCTTCCTAGGCTGTCCAGTACTGGATCCCCCAGGAATGACACCAGAAACTAAGCCATTTGTTAAAGTCAGTCATTTTCTGTTTCTATTGAGACATCTTTGTGGGTGATGGTACAATGCTGCTTAAGGCTAGGGACATACCCGCCTGGAACACATATTCAGCAAGTTCAACAGCTGAGGAGAAGGGAAATCTGAATGTGGAGGTCAAAACTAGAATTAGAGAGGATGCAGTCATCTGCACAGAGTTTCAGGAGTAGTGTGTGAAAGAAGAATGCTAAAGAAGCTGAAAATTAAAGTTTACAAAATGTTTGTGAGATGACAATTTTATGGCACAAAAACCTGGGCAATGAAGGCAGAACAACTGAGGAAACAAGAAGTGATGGAGATGAAGTGCCTGAGATTTGTAGTAGGATGCAAAGTTTAGGACAGACACAGAAATGGTGACATAGGAGCAGAAGCCATACTAGATGCAGTGAAGGTCAAAAAGAACAGATTACAGGGGTATGGGGACGTTTACAGAACAGCAATTGATTTCATGAAGATTTGTGAGAAATCGGAAGAAGGAAAGGGGAAATGAGGACTCCCAGCAATTGGACGGATTGTGTAAGAGAAGAATCGTGTCAGTAGGGCTTGACTGTTGAAGGTAGGAGAGTAGCACTGAGTCGAGAGAGGTGATGAGAATTATGCAACACCCCAACCCCGTGTAGAAAACATGGGAGGAAAAGGGTTGATGATTTTTGCCTTGGCCTCCAGCAACAGTAATCTCTAGCATATAGTGGAGCACTTTTCTGTACAGGGTGAAATAGGTAATGAAAATCAGATTTCTAAATCAGAAATTTAAGTTTCTGTCTTGGAAAAGAGCAAATTGCACTCTGCATTTGAGGAGGGAAAAACCACCAATGTAGAGGAGTTCAGGTAGCTTTGGGTCTTAGTCCTGTATGAGGTAAAATTGATCAGGAAAATGACATCTTGACTGTTGCAGGACACTTACTATCATGGGAGAGCTGAGTCATGGAACAAAGCTCCCAGTTTACTAGTCAGTCTGTGTTCCCGTACTTATTTGTTTTTGCAAGCTGTGGGTGGTGACTGAAAGTATATGATATGAATATACTTTTCCTTCACACTGTTGCTAGACTCGCTCTCTACAATAGAATGGAATCTAGACAATTTTGAAGTAAAGGTTTTTGTTCTCTGGGTTAAGAGAGAAGTTTGTTAAGGCAGTCTAAGCACCTAGTAAGGCTGGTTGTATCAGGCAAAGCCCGCAGGGAGAAGGATCTCGGGCAATTCAGGGCAGGGCATACTGGGAATGTCTGCTGATCCCCATGTATGAGTTGGGATGCTTGCTAGGGCAAGGAAGTCTTATCTGCCTTGTTTAGCTTGCTAACAGTGTGATCCTAACTTGAACAAGCAATATAGAAAATAGTTGGCTGCATTTCTCTCTCTGATGTCAGAATAGTCAGACTAAATATGTTGTTGGAAGTTTTGCTGTGTCCCACAGTGGTACAGTGTTTCCTTTTTGAGCTCAGATTCTGGAGAGGAAGACCAAGGAGTACAGAGATCAGCTTGCATGCAATTGTCTGCTGCCACTCACAGCTGTCGAGTTGCATCTTATCACTAATTGTTGGGCGGGGGGCAGCGACTTGCCAGGATTAGCTTTCACTGAGAGTGCTGTGTAATCTGTCCAGCACTGTGAAGACAGACTCTTCTAAAAAAAAATACTCTTATATTAAGCGTCTCCCTGAACTGTACCACACATACATAAAACGTTACAGTGTAGCAGTTCTGTAAGAAATATCCTTGTAGTTTAACCTAAAGTGGCACAGTATTGGACATTCATTAGACAACCTGACCTGTGCTGTAGAGTTGACACTCAAATGTGTGCAACACTTTAAATATGTCCCTAGACTTTGTGGCTCATTGGAGTGGACATATTCTGATGATATGGCTAATATGAGTTCATATATGCTTGTGTGTACAGAAGTCATGACAAAAAGGTACTTTCAGTCATTTGATAGAGATCATTCTCTCCCTAGAAAATAAGCAGCGTTGTCATATACTATAAAGTCTTTTGGCTTTTCCCGGTTAGGGGTCGCCACAGCGGATCACCGGTCCGCTCTTGATAGGCAGTAGATTTTTATGGTGTCAAGTTGCCAGTGCCTAACCTTCACAGAAGGCACACATACTCTCACCTACCTGCATGTCTTTAAAGTTTACTCAACCGCAGGGAGGACATGCAGACTCCGCACAGAAAAAAACCTAATTTCAAGAACTTGTTTATGCCTACAAGACAACTCTGATACTACTGTCAGTTCATTGACTGTCAACTGTCACTAAATTGCTGCCCTTCAGTTGACCCTGTTCTCGGTAACGCATTTAAATACTCCAGGTAGTGCGCAGTTAATGGGGAGGGTAACTCTAGTTATTTCTGGAATTATGATGAGCTAAGGTGATCCTGTAGTTGGAAGAGGTTTGTTTTCACCAGTGCAGAACTGCAGATAAAGATGTTCGTTGCTGTTGGCTCAACCTTCAGAAAACTAAATACAGTATCTTTGAAGTCAGTCTATGTCAGAAATGAAGGGAATTGTTGATTTTCATCTTCGTTTATTACTCCTCCATATTTAGGTATTCAGAACCTTTGAGGTAGTGGAATTTGAGTATGAGTGTGTAGAAGCATGGAAGCACAGCCCCCACTCTGGAACGTGCATAGGGGGAACTTAGCATACTCTACAAAACTTTGATTTTTAAATGTTTTTCTTTTTTTTTTTTTCCTTTCTGTTGTAGCAGTCATTAAGTATGCAATGTGCATAACTGTTTTCCTGAAGGAATGTAGTACTAAAGCAGCTACAGTTTTGAACATGTTTACATTTTTATTTCATGTAGTCAGTCAGATTGTGACATAATGCAGTGTAAAATGCTTAATTGCTTTAAGAATTAAGTTTCCCTTCCATGCCATCCTGCATAGTAAAGCAGTGTTGTAATCAATAAGTAGATGACTAAATGGACATACCTTCATGGCACTGTCTCAAGGCATGACAAATTTGCAACCAATAAGAACACATCAGCATGATCTTTAATTTAAGAAAATGTTTTCAAAAACATTAGAGAAATGTGGAGCAAAAACATACTTCTTGTGAGCATTAATAAGAAAAGTGTTTGCTGTACATATCAAATTGAAAAGAAAATAAAATATGTCCGGACATGTAGTTTTATGAATCCAAAATATTTTTTTTTTCTTTTTATACACAATTTAACTTTAGATAGGGAAAAAGAGACAAAGTTTAACACACTGGATAAGTGCAGTGCAGTGCTGTTTGTATATTACAGTGTTCAATCATAAATTGTACATGTAGTTGAAACTCAAACTTTCTCTCTTCCAGGATTCGACAGAACAGCAATTGAGTTTTAGGTCCCCATCAAAATGGCTCACCTGAATTTCAGGTCCAGGACATTTGGTATAATTAAATAACTGAGCAAACAGTTTAATCCTAATCCTGAAAAGTATTCTGTATGCCTTCTGTGAAAATTTAAAGATTTATTTATTTATTTATTACCAGGCAGTATCTACATCAGCATCATCAACAGCATATGCGTATGAAGA
>NC_056731.1:553831238-553836238 GCF_019279795.1 Protopterus annectens
TTACTGCTGCCATCGATTATGTCCATAATGCTCCTTGCTTCTGTGCATGCACAACCTCCAAACTACTGCTGGCAGTGTGCAGCTTCCCGGGCTGTACATACTGCTATGTCTGCAAGTCAGCCTGCTTCCTTTCCCCTAGTATGGGTGAGATAGCATTAGTCTGTTGCTCCCATTCTCCGACAAGTTGATCTTGAAGCTAAAGGTTTAAGTGGGGGGATTCCTCACTGGTAGTTGTGATTTACAGGTCAGCAGATACAAAAAGTATGATGACTCTCTTAAAAACAGGAATGACATATAGTTAAAGATGAGAATTCTAAAACTGAGAAACCATAATTTTCCAGTGTGCCTACTTGTGCTGAGATAGGGAGGAGGGAACACATTCTGATAGAAGCACTGAGGAAGCTTGAGTTGAGCAGAAACTGAAGACCATGGACAAGCAGGTGGTATCTTTAAATTAGTCCTAACCATTGTATATAGGGTGACTTTGTTGCAGCTGTGGTGAGAGTACCGTCGACCAAAACTGATAATGTTCTGCTGTAGTTTACCATTCCTACCGTAATGCTAAGCTGTACCATTAGCAGAGATCAAGGTTATAAGTCTGTAGACCTTAGTCCTTTGAGAAGCATAATAGTAACAAGGAAGAGTGGTTGACAGTAGCAGCAATGGTTGAAATGTGAGGTTATATCTTTAGATGGATTAGAAAGGGAATGAAATTATGAAGAGGGCAGTATTTAAAGAAGAGGCAACTGGTTCAGCTAAAATATAAGAGAGAGCAGTATAAGAGACAGGTTATAAAAAGTGAGTGATGGAGGGGTTATGTGGAAGAAGTCTATGTGGATGACAGAACAAGTAAAGAATTTATCTGACTAGATGATATGGTCAGGGTTGATCAAAGAATGTGTGCAAATGAACTAATTGAAATAAGCTGGTCAGTGTATGAGAACTCAGAAGGATATTGTATTAAAGATTCAAGTGGCTGAAAATGCCTCATGATTATGCAGAAATAATGAAAGAATTCTTCGTCTTTGTACCACCTGTGCATCCTAGCCAAACAGTATGACATATACTTCTGTACTTTTCACGGTGGATGCTGCTGTGGCAGGACACAGCCATCTTCTTCACGATGAGCAAGTTAGCAGCCATTTACTCTAATCTCTCTTTGGCCTTCTTCTCCAGTGCTCAAGCAGCTAAACTGAACCTTGCTGTGGCTGAGAGACAGTCAAGAGTTTTATCCTCCTGGGTCACAGAGCTGTAATTTGTTAAGAAACTGACTGATTAGATGCAAAGGGTGTCAACTGGGCAGGGGAAATTTAGACATAAAAACAGTAATCACTAATATGTAATGACGTTCAATAATGGCCCTTGTAGATGGAAAAGAACAGAGCAAAACAACAAGCTGGGCCAAAACAGAGATGTGATGATAGGGTAACAGAGTTAATTAGAATGCAGGATGGTAAGGAGAAATTGGAGAAGAGGCTGATCACAGCAGGGAGAACAAGTAAGAGGATGGAGAAAAATAGGATCAGTTTGGGGACAGTGGGTAGGCCAAACACAGAACACTGGAAGGGAAGAACAACATAAGTAGCACAGTAAGCAACAAGACTAGTATAAGGAAGGCAGAACTGGAGATGACAACCTTAACAGGGACAAAGTGGGAGGGCTAGTAAAGGGTGTTTTTGGGGGGGGGGGGAGTGCTGGCGGATGGTGATCTTTATTCAGTGCATCTTTTGGAGAGGTGAAAAGAAAAGCCTTATGGCTGTAAAAACGGACACTTGGCTGACCCTGGCAAGACAATAGAGTGAAGTAGTCAGGACTTTTCACCATGCAGGGAATGCCCACATGTGTTTGTATATGAAAAAAAAACAAGTAACTTATCGGTAGGGACGCACCTCTTATCCTTCCTAAAGGAGAGTGAAATCAGAGATTGGATTTTCTTACTGAGTGATATTTTTTGATCTGCCTAAATTCTCATCGTCACTTTCAATAAATTCTCATTGTCACTTTCAATAAAGGCATTTCCAGTTCATTTTCTTTAAATCTCTGAAATTATTTTTCTTTTTCCTCATTTAGTTATAGGCTATTGTGTTATCATCCTGGCTATCTCTGTTTGTTCTATTAATTATTTTTGCTCTTGTATAGTTTATTGCCTGGTCTGTATTTCACTTTCTCATCATACTTCTGCATATTAGCAGTGGTGAACCAAATACAGAAGGGTATGCTTCTTCTTTGCAAAAACTCTTCTTAATGTTTCCATTACAGCAGAATCTAAAGCACCTAATAATCACATATCTAACTGGTTAGTTTCAGAAAATCTCTCTTTCAGATTACTGACTTGACTACATAGAGATCAGAGTCTGGCAAGAACAGGAATATTCATCCAGGAGTGGGTAAATACTGTAGAAGTTTAGAAGTGCAAGTTTGAATATGTGCCAGCTGTAAGAGTATGCAGGTAGTAGGTGCAGCTCTGAGCTCAAAGGAGGTAAATATAAACAGCTGTGACCTCAAAGGAGATAAATATAAATTAATTGCCTTTCTTTCCCATTGAAAATGCTTTCGTACTTCAAAATAAGAGGATGGAAGGAGGTGGTGTAATATACAATTCTGTTGTTGTTTCACTATAATGAAAATGGTTAGAATTGTTTTGAGTGTTTGTTTGTTTTGTATTGCATCTCATTCTGTTTTTCAGTTATTGAGTTCAGATACATTTGCTGTTTTGTAGTCTCTCCATTTTTTCCATGGTTGTGTGGTTTGTGATTTCCCAGTTTATTGTTGTACTATGAATCCCTTAGTAGTAGCTTACCATCCCTATTCTTGTGAAACGCTTTCTACCCTAAATTTCCATTAATCATGCATGTTAATGATATGGCCTGTTTTATTCCAGTCCCCTACCACTTCTTCATAAACCTAGCTTGTACCAGATGATCCATCATCATCAACCCCTTTTCCCATTTTTCTACATGAGGTCAGACTATTGCGTCCCTTGTCATCATTGCTTCCGGTGCAGTGCCACTGTCCTACCTTCTTCATCATTCATGATTGACTGTCGCAGGTCATCTCACACATACTCCATCTGCCTATTTGTGGATGTCCTTGTATCCTCTTGCTTTCTTTCTGTCCATCCCAAATTATCTTCTTAACCAGATTGTGAAGAAAGTCTATTGAATATGTCAACTTCTCCTACATGCTTATACGTGTATACTGGAAAGGTCACTGCTAGCTTAGATGTTTATCGTGTTTCACTGCTGCAGTCATTACACTTGGTAATGACTGCAACAGTGAAGACACTCTAACATCTACATTTATGGTAGGTACAAAACTGTACTTTTCTCCCCCCACCCCCAAATAGCTCTGCAGTACAGAGATTACCTTGAAGTCAGTTTTAAAACTAAGCAAAATATAAGAGAGACATACAATAGTGAAACGGTTACCCTCTGCACTGAAGTGTTTCTGACCACTACTCAGCTGTGCAAACCTCCTCTTGTTAAGGCATGCACTGACCTGTGCAGGCTGGCTAATTGTTTCCATAAATGCTCTAGGCTAGGCTGGTCTGCATCATGATTCTACTCTGGTCTGTTCACTCTCGCTCGACTCGGGCTCACTCTGTTCCCCTGCCCTGCCCCTAATCACACCCACCACAACTAACAATCACTAGTCACTAGCACCCCCACTATTCCCTTACATCTAATCCACACCCTACCTTCTCCCTCCACATTTCCAAACCCCTCCCTAGTGACACCCCTTCTATATTCCTTTCCCCTGCCTTCCAACTCACTACTACATCACGCTCCAACTTAAAGAGAAAAAGACTTTCAGATATACCACACTTATATATATATATATATATATATATATATATATATATATATATATATATATATATATATATATATACTCAGATATAACTACTTGTCACCATATCATCCTACCTAACACTGTAGTCCTCCAGAACTCACTCTGTCGTGCTACTACTTCTCCTCTTTACTCCTCTGTCCACTAGCATACCTTACCACCCTAAACCCCATTACCTTCTCCAGTTATTCCTCCACCTTCACATCACTTCCTACAAACCTTACATGCTATACCTGCATATCTTCCAGTCTCTATCCAACAAAAGCCCCTGTTCCAATACAGACTAAAAATCACCTCCCTCACAAACAAAATCCTCCTAACTCCCGCAAGCTACATTACCAAAGCCTCTTAACAATACCACATCAAAACTCCTACAAAACCAAAGCATTTAACTTATATTCTAACTCGCACTACTTTGCTTTTATCAGGTGACATACATCCCAACCCAGGCCCCTCTCCAACCAAGATGTCCACACATTCTCCTGCAACTAACTCCCACAAATCCATGTTCATGGTAACAATAAATATCAAAAGTATTTGCAGTAAAATCTCCAGTTTCTACTCATGGATCAGCCATAACCAACCAGACATCATCACCATCACTGAGACTTGGGTAAAACCCAACATAAATGATTCAGAATTTCTTTCCCCTAGTTTTTAAACTATTAGATCCGACAGGCCTAACAAAAAAAGGTGGTGGAATAGCACTAATTTTCCCTAACTCCTTCAACATACTGCCCTACACCAGTCCCATTACAAAATTCAACAGTGCCAGAATTACCATTGCTGTACTAAAGCTTAACAACTATAAAACTCTCTGCATCACTGCTGTCTACATACTACTTAGAAACAATATCCCACTACTAGAACAAATTCTTGCCTGGATCTCCACTAGCATTAAAAATGAAACTGTTGTCCTTGGTGCCGTAAATATCAACTGCCTAAACTTTAACTCCAACTCCCATACTTTTAATTCTATTCAGCTCATAAACACCCCAACCAGACCAAACAAGGATAACACCACAGGATCCACCCTAGACTGGATTCTTGTCTCCCACCGTAATAAAGTGTCAGAAGCTGGCACTCTCCCAGACATAGTAAGTGACCACTTCCCAGCCTTTCTTCGCCACTCCCCCTCAGCCCTCAAAAAT
>NC_056731.1:553841238-554008738 GCF_019279795.1 Protopterus annectens
TTGCCCCCTCCTGATAAGAGACCTAGGGTGGAGCCTGCACCAGGGAGTTTTGAGCAGGCTTCGGATGTTTCAGAGTCTTCGGCTGAAGACTTGCAGGAGTATTCTCCTTATTCTGACTCTGATGTGGATGATTCTACTCCTTCTGCTTCTCCTCCTGAGGATTTTTCTTTTTCAGAAACTCTTCATTCTATGAGGGAGCATTTTAAGTGGGAAGGTCAGGACTTCTCTGATTCCAGGAAAAGGCTTAGGGAATTTTTGTTTTTACCCCAGCATAGGCCTTTGGCTATACCTCCTGTTTTAGATGTGGTGGAAGATGTTTTTGCAGAGGCTTCTCTTAATCCTGATTCTTTGCCTCCTGCTCCTGTTAAACCGGATAGATATTTCAGGGTGCCTGAAGCTCATTATCAGTTCTCTGCATTGCCCTTTGGCTTATCTACTGCGCCCAGAGTGTTCACGAAGGTTCTGGCTCCAGTGATAGCTTTCCTCAGGTTAAAAGGAATACAGATTTATCCCTATTTGGACTAGGGGTAGATCTAGACGTGGTAGGGGCAGAGCTCAGGGCTCTTTCAGGCCTAGAACAGGGAGTTCTCCTGCACAGTCTTCAGGTGAGGGCAGGGGTCAGTCCTTTCGTAAACAGACCCAATGACCTACCTTTTCAGCTGCCAGAGCCTTCTCGTCTGGCAGCACCTTTGGGAGGAAGGTTGGCACTTTTCAAAGAAAATTGGAGTTTAATTACCCAAGACAGATGGGTATTGGATATCATACACCACGGTTACAGGTTTTATTTCCATACCTTGCCTCCTTTCAAAGGCATGCCAGACGTTCCTCCTCCACAAAGAATAGAGGCTCACAAGCAAATTTCTCTGTTACTCCAAATAGGGGCCATTCAGCCGGTCCCTATGCCAGAAGTGGGCCTAGGATTTTATTCCCGCCTGTTCCTAGTACCAAAGAAAGGGAACACGTGGAGACCAATTTTGGACTTATCTATCCTCAACACTTATCTGGACATTCCCAAGTTCAAAATGTTGACGTTACAGCAGCTTTTACCTCTGTTGGGCAGAGATCATTGGATGGTAACTTTAGATCTCAAGGAGGCTTATCTTCATGTTCCTATCAGACTGAGTTGCAGGAAGTATCTGCGTTTTCGAGCTGGGACTTCAACAGCTTTTTTGAGAGGGGTGGCAACTAAGGATATTTTGGAGGCAGCTACTTGGAGTTCAGTGCATACTTTTTCCAGGCATTATCACCTCCCACTTTACTCTAAATCCAGGGCTGGTTTTGCCACTGCTGTTTTGCAGGGCATTTTGGCAGCTCCTGCTTCCTTATAATTTGGCCATCCTCCCTTACCTCTGCTTTGGGATTCTACCCAAGTGTAAGGACTGCAGCAATGTGAGATGAAGAACATAGTACAGTTTTGTACCTACCATAAATGTAGATGTTCGAAGATCCACATTGCTGCAGTCCAATTTACCCTCCCTCCTTCCCCTCTGTAGTTAGAGGCGGTTGTGTGGGTTGGGTGGTCAATTGGGTGTATATTGTGTTTTGTATATATTGTACATATTTTTAGTGCTAGGGTGGTTGGTTGTTGGTTTGCTGTCTTTTGGTTTTTGACCTTTATTTTTAGGGTCTTCTGACATCTGGGGCAAGAAAAGACTGAGGATATGTCGTCGGTCATGCGCATTTGTACCCTGACGTCCTGATGTCAGTCAAATGCGCCTTGACCGACGCCAGCCTTATACTTTGATATTCGGGCCGACCGAGGACAGCGGACTACCCAAGTGTAAGGACTGCAGCAATGTGGATCTTCGAACATCTACATTTATGGTAGGTACAAAACTGTGCTTTCTCTTTTCTCCAGTTGGAGCTACTTTGTCTTCTGCTCTTACATCCTCATTCCTCCTTATGTCCCACAGTGTGCATCCTACCACCCATCTCAGGCACATCATTTCCATCACCTCTAGCTTCCTCAGCTGCTCTGCCTTTATTGCCCAGATTTCTGTGCCATATAGTAGTACCGGTCCCACACTGTTTTGTACATCTGACATTTAAATTTCTACCAGTTTGTACCAAATGTTAACCTTTTTTTTTTTAATTTGGTTACTCAGTCTCAAACTTTGCTTAGCTCAGCAAAGTTCAAGGAAGATGTCTTTAAAGTAAATCACAGTCTTAAAAATCCCTACTGTCTCCCCACCTCTTGAAAAATGCCTTTCCCTTTGTTATAGATATCTAAGAATCAGGCTTGACCAAAACCCTGACATATTAAATACCACATAAAAAAACAAAGGCTAAGGTCAGTAGAATGCTGTTATGGGCTAGAAAGATTTCTCACCTCCTAGCTCTGGAAAGTAAGAATGTTGCTGGTTATAGGTATCCTTCTGGGCTAGTTGGAGTACAGACTTAAAAAAGTTATTGTGGATGCTTCTAAAAGAGCTTCTGCGAGCATCAGACTGCATCCAGAAGAAATTTTGGATTCCTCTGCCTTGCCTCTGTTACAGGATACTGTTCTGTCTTTTCTAAAGCCCACTGACTACTGTAAAATACCAGGATGACCTGTTACTAGGCTCTCTACTAAAATTGCTTATACAATTCACCTTCGTCTCATCCAGCTCCATTAACACACAAGTCCTTATTGTGGCCCATTCAGCCTGGGTTTGATTTACGATGCTGGTTTGGTGAATAGTTATGCCTGTCCTGGGGAGTGTCATTTTAGGTCATAAGATGGCATAATTGCCTCAGAAGAGGTGTAGTAAAATATAAAGTAGGCCTTGGGGTGTTTGTTTGCATCAACAAGCAGCAAATGTGGTAGCCTTCATCATGGGCACACTAAATGTGGCACTCACGCGAGAAAGGCATATTAGCCTCCATGCTGAATGCAGGTCATATGTCCTCCACCCAGAGGAGGGGTTATAAACGTAGTGGAAGCATTCTCATTTCCACAGTGGTCTCAGACTACCTCTTTTGTTGCTTTAATGATGGACTGTCCAGACTGCTCTTGCCTGGGGATATCCAGTAGGGAAGAAATGATTGGGTTAAAGTCCTAAAGGGGTGTACTTAGCAAGTACAGAGGTCAAAAGAAATGTAGAAAAAAATCTTCCTATTCCATGCGACCCTCATACTGTCATTGTTCTCCCTTATCTAATTGTGTTCCAGCTGTCAGAAGATCCTCCAACAAATGATAGTACATTCTGTTTTAAGTCCAAAATCATAGAAATCTGTGCCACCAGCTCACGTTAAATTATTTCTATCTACACAGATTTCTGATCTAAAATTATAGTCCCTGAAATGTAAAACCGTTATTTCTGATTTAATAGAGCAGGAGTTTTTCATCCTCTGCTATTTCATGTACACTTGAGCACAGCCTGAAGTTTCTAAGCCTCTGTTTCAACCATTCTGCATGGTGATTTCCATTTTTACATATTAGCATTCAGTTTTCACACTTTATTCCTTTAGCATTAACCCTGTTTTACCCTCCTTCAGTTTTCCATCAAAGAATTTGCTTTATAGCACGTTATAATTATTCTTGTTTGTAGTCATTTGTAAATATTATTCTATATTTTTTGTTTGGAAGAAATTAATGCAGTTGATTTGATTTGCATTGTTTGTCAATGGTTTTACTTTTATGTACATAGAATCTCTGACTGCTGGATTGTCTATTCCTGTTATTTCTTCCTGTATGTTTAACTTCCAGCATTCACTGTATAATTACATAAAACTATGTGAACTTTTGAGTACTGATCTACGATTTGCACCTGGGGATTATCTGAAACTGGTCCATTTCTTCTGTGCTGAAGCCAGGGCTTCCAGGGTAGATTTGCCTTTGCAAAAAGATGAACACCAGCAAACACATTTTTCTGTCTTCTGTTACTAGTCAGATGCCAGAGGCATTTGATGTGTTTTCCCCTTGTGACCCTGCTTCTTCATGGATAGTGGTTCATCCTGGTTCATGGATTGTAGACCTTGCTGTTTACAACTGGGGGCTGAGCTTTCAGTATTTGAAGTTCTCTTCTCCAAGAGAGAGAAAGAGAACAGTCTCCCCTCTGGGGAAGATTTCATAGGAAACTGAAGGGGAAAATTTAGACTGTGCCTTTCAGAGGTCTTTCCCCCCATCTGACATGATACTGAACTGAGGACCATCTCATGGGATTCTTTCTCTGAGAAAGTTTATTTTGAAGGAACTCTCACCAGAATTAAATATTTATTCAAATGGGAAAGAAAGGAGACCACTGAAATGCAAACGCCAGTACTTTTGACTTACTGGATTAGGAGCTCTAACAAATGGGTACTACAGCTTGTCAAAAAGGGTTACAGGTGGCATAAAGACTCCAGAGATGTCAAGGATCCTTCCAGTGCCATGAGACCAAGAACACCTGATTCCTCCCATCTTTTAACCTGTTAGAAAAAGGCCTCATAAAAGGCTTCTTTACAAGAGGAAAACAAGTGATGTTGCTCCAAGCTGTTTCTAATACCCAGAAAATGGGGCATATGGAGACTCTTACTCATCCTTTTGAATCTGAATACCTGTCTAAATGTACCCAAATTCAAAATGCTGAAACTGCAGGCCCTGCTCCCACTCCGGTTTCCAAAAGCTCATTCATCAGGACACAAGTGATACCTCATATTCTTTGCTTGTGAGTGTGTTCTTTGTCTCAGTACTTCTAGAAGATGACTCTAGAGACAGTGGTTACAGCCAGGAACTACTGAGGGCATTGGAATTTATGGCTTCTGCAATTCTGGAGGCCTCTATGACCAAATAACACACAAGAAAATGCTAGTGGTACCTAAGAAGCACCATGAGGCAACAATCACTGCCTCTGGAGGTTTGTATTATACCATTTTTCTGAAGAACAAGAATGTTGGTCCAACTGGGTTAGACCGAGCCAAGAGATGATCTCTTTACCTGCAAGGATTGTAGCTGCTATTCTGCAGGACTTGTTACAGACTGTGCCTTTTAAACTGACTGCCAGTTTATACTGCAACAATGATCAATATGCTAAGCATAAAACAATTTTTGTAAGACCTTACAACAGTAGTAGTAGATGTTCAAATATATCACTGTTGCAGTACTGGCTCCATCTCACCATTGCTACGTAGAGTACCTGATCGCTGTCCAACCACCCTTCCTCCCACTCTGGGTAACACTGGGAAACACCATTTCTCTGTTTGCTTAATCCAGTATAGACTTTACTACTTCTTCTCTAATACCATAGGATCTTAGGTTCTAATAGTGTAATACTCTGTGGTTATCCTAAGCAAGAAATCTCTAAAATGGAGTGGTTGGCGACCTCGTGATGGCTGCACACTGAGTTAACTGGTTGAGTAGAGCTCTTCTAATATAAAAACTGGTGTTAAAAAAGGCAGGGAATGTTATACATTTTGATAAAATTCACTTACTGGCTAGTAATTACACTACCTGGTATTAGTAAAAAAATGGAGAAAGTAAACTGACAAAAAATAAGGGGAAAACAATGGATTTTAAGAACTGTGTAGCTGCTCTGCAAAAAGCAGATCAAGTTTACAGGAGATGGCTTCTGGTATTTTAACGGAAAAATAAATCAAATGCAGTCAGAGTGTTTAAAATATGCAAGACACTGGCCGAATACACCAAATGACAAAGATCTGGAAAAATAGACAAAGCTGATAAAATTGCAGAAATCAGAGACTGAAATGGGGTAAAGACTGGTTTGAGCACAATTCTTTTTCAAAAAGAGGAGTTTCAAAAATGGTACAGTTGGAAGGCAGAGCATGAATAAAAAAACAGAAATTTTTTTTTGATATGCCAGGTAAACTTGATGTTAGGAATAAACTGCATTGATTTTTTGCAAGAAAGAGGAATAATTAGACTGGTGTTAAGTGAGAGGGTGCATCCTCCAAATCTGGCCATCAGAAAGCAACCAAGACCTATGTTAATAAAGATGTAGTTGTACCAGCAGAAAGAACTGTACCTAAAATTGTGGCAGAAGGAAAACTTGTTAAAAACTGGGAACATCGGTGAGACTAGAAAATAATTTGCTGTATGCCAGGCATAAGAAGAGCAAATTTAGCCAGCAATTGGTATGTTGAGTTACTGGTGTAAAATTCAAGCTGCTATACTCGGCCGTCTTCAGAATATTTTTTCTTGGAGGATCAAAGACATTTTGGATGCACAACAGGCTAGAAATGTTCACAGGTTCTTAAACATATCAACCAGTACTGGTAGGGAACTAGCAGTAATCCCCCATTAAGTTGACTTTTTTTTTTTTTTTTTTTACATATCTATGGTGAATTTTTGTGGAAAATAAAAACATGCCACCAAAGAGTAGGCTAGGAAGCTGAGAGGGATTGTGCTTCTTAACCTTCTGTTAATAAAAAAGCCCCCAGAGAGACTTTGCCAGTAATACTGATTCTGTTGTTTCAAAGGAAAGTACTTGTGCAACAGAAAATAAGCCCAGGAGCTGACTAAAAGAATCAGAAGTACCTTTAACTTCAACTACAGAGTGGTGTTGGGAGATCGGTGTGATCAAAAAGAAGACCAGCATATGTGCTGATTTAATTGACAAAGAATTCAACTGTAACATATAATCCCATCGTATTTATTTAGACATGAACTGAAGTTCTGCAAGAAGTAGCTGAAAAAGACTATAATATTGTTGACTGTTTTAAACTGGAATGAGCAAGACGCACCAAAACTAGGAAAAAGAACTACACATACAAAAACTACGAAAGAACTGTGGAAGTAGACTAGATTAGTCTACTTCCACAGTTCTTTCGAAGTTTTTAAACTGGAATGGGGACTGTAAAGCATAAACTCATTTTATCTCATTAATGTTCAGAAGGACACTGAATGCACTGAAAAAGTAACTGTAAGTAAATCCGGTTTGTTCTTATTAATATTTGAAAATTATTGAAGTAAATTGAATGTTTTGTAAAGTAGTTCTGTATAGTATGCAGTCAAAGGTATTTTAAGTGTGCGATGGGAGAAGTTTTATCAATAACTGTTGTATATGCTAGTAATATTATAAGATAAGAAAGAACTCTCTTTATTTGTAATGTGTCCAAGCTTTACACTATAACAGTATAAGAAAGACTGGAAAGAAGCAAGTTATATAATGTTGTGACCTTGGGTTCTGGGGGACATAGTTTATTGCTCATGCTCTATGGGGATATCTAGACATGTCAGTACTTTAAGCAACAGATAAGTTTCTGTAAGTAAATGGGTTTGAAAAATGAGGAATGATGAGAACATGAAAAATGCATTTGTAAAGTTACTATTTTTTTAAGCACCTGCTTTTAGGTGAAAACAGCCTGCAAGTGTAGGCAGGTCATCATGCACAGCATGAGAAGTGTGTACTCTGTGAAATCTACATAAGACACAATGTAATTAACTCTGGATATTAGCAAGCAGAGCAGTAAAAAAGGAAGTTTGAAACCATGGGAAGTAATTGCATTGACAACAGCCATAGAACATGGTGCATTAAATATAATGGCACATTATTTATTTAAGGGTAGCCAGTGCTCCTTTCTTAAGGCTAAAAGTTGATATTTACTGACAGCATGCAAATTGTTTTTCATGTGTGAGTGGCATAGAGATAAGATTAGAGCAGATATTAATTGGTGTAAGTGGAAACACAGGCTCTGACATATGATTTAGCATGGTTAACCTTAACTTTTAAATAGGTAATGCCTATGAATGCAGCTGTCAACTTCGGTCAACTGCTCTTCTTTGGAGGGATAGACTTGCTTTTTGTAAAGTGTAGATCATTTTGTGTATTTGCTCTAAGGTAAAAGGGAATTTTTTTTTTGAAAACCTATTTAGTTTTTTCTTGAGTGTTTTATTGAAACAAAAAGTCTGGGGATTTGATATGGGGTTTAAATAGAAGCAGCTGCATACAAAGTCAACCTTCCAGTCATTACTTTGTGCATGTAAGTAGTCTGAAAGCAACACATTTTCAAAAGAACTGTCATATATAATATGTGAGAGTAATGGATCTTTATCATACTGTCTACTTTGCCAGTATTAGTATGAAATGCAAATGGCGTTACAGGTATAGGCAAAAAGTAAATAATATTGAATTATATTAAGATGTGTACGATGCTGTGAGGCTGCCAGCCCAGCTGGCTGGAAATTTGTAAATCATTCTGTGTCATTTGTGAGTATTAATATGATTTGTATGCAGAAAACTGTATGATGTTCATCGTGTTTCACTGTTGCAGTCATTACTCTTGGGTTATCCTGCTGGCAGGCTACCCTCAGTCGGCCAGAATTCCAAAGTCTAGGTCCGGCGTCGGTTGCTGTCACCTCTTTCCTGACGTCAGTGCGCCAGGGGTATAAAAGATGCAGCCGACTCCATTTTCTCCAGTCTTTCTTGCCGTGCGGTGCCCGAAGCAAAATCAGTTCGCAAGTGCCGGTCGGCTGACTGCTGAGATTTTCAAATCCGAATTTCAGAACCGAAGTCTTCATTAAAGCTAAGTACCCCGTTGGGGAAACTTTTTTCTTGCTCCAGACTGATGTCAGAAAAAGTTAACAATTGTATTTCTTGTGGGAAGCAAATACCTCATAAGGATTTTCACTCTTACTGTATTCCTTGCCTAGGCCCTGATCACAACGTTGCTAGCTGTCGGTTTTGTACTAGATTTAACCAACGCACCATTAAGCATCGGTTCGATTTTGCATTTCATTACTTTGGCCGAAGATTTATTTATATAATGCCATCAGAACAGCTGACAACCGGAGTTTACAAAAACGCAAGGACAAAGAAAAGGATAGGCATCCGAGGTCCAAAACTGACGACGAGGCCTCTGCTAGGCCAGTCGCCAGTTCGACGGTTCTCAGTGAGGCACTTTCGCAGCCCCTGGCGCCCGCTACCTCAGAGCCACAGGCCACTTCCGACTCCCACGTGGAGCCGACTGGGCCTCTGGATACTCAAGGTATTGGACACTCGGAAATCACTCCCTCAGATGGGTCCAGAGCCGCTGAGCAGGCATCGGCTTCTGACGATGTCTTCAGACCTACATAAGTATATATTAAGCCATCTTCAGCTTCAAAGACTAAAGCAGCTCTAAAGACAAAGAAACAAGTACAGCATTCTCCTACTCAGACTTCCATGCCTAAAAAACAGATGCTCAAAATGGCCGAAGACCTAATTACTTTGATCAGGGACTCCCATCCCCCTCCTGATAAGAGGCCTAGGCAAGAGACTGAGTATGATTCTTCTGATCAGGTTTCTATTTCCTCTGATTCCTCTTCTGAACAGGATTATTCCATGCTTCCCTATGAGAATTCTGATGCTGAAAATCCATTCCTTCAGCCTCTCCTCCTGAGGATTATTCTTTTGGGGAAACCCTGCATACCATGAGGGAGCATTTCCACTGGGACAGCCAAGATTAGTCTGAATCTAAGAAAAGGCTCAGAGACTTTCTGCTACTTCTTCAGCACAGACCCCTTGCTATTCCACCTGTTTGGACATTGTAGATGTATTTTCAGAGTCCAGCCTGTCCCCTGACTCTTTACCCCCTGCACCTGCTAAGCCAGACAGATACTACAGGGTTCCGGATTCTCATAAATTCTTATATAAAAACCCCCACTGCTGACCCAGAAACTATATCTCAGGTTCCCAAAGGGGTTAAAGCTTCCACTGCAAAAAACCCTGTCCCCTCTGATAGGGATTCTAGGGCTCTAGACAGATGGGGGGAAAAAGTCTGTTCTTCTGCTACCTTGGCTGTAAAGGCTTTAAATTGTCAGTTTCATATGCTTAAATATCAGCAATATTTAATGTCACTGCTTAAACAGAAATTGTTGACAAATACTGAATGTTCAGAGAACAAGAAATTGCAGGATTTATTGCATGCAGCTGAACAAGTGGGAAAGCATACTTTGCAATGTGGTTATGATTCACTGGAGGCCTCTTGCAGGGCCGCTGTTACAGGTTCTGTTATTAGAAGGCATGCTTGGTTAAAGGAACAGAATCTGCCTGATCATGTTAAAGCAAAATTATTAGATGCACCATTGCAGCATGATACTTTGTTTGGTACTAAAGCAGAAGAGGTGTTGAAAAAAATGGAGGATAAAGCAAAATCCATGCAGACAGTCGAGGATTTCTTACAGGTACAACCACCCAGGTTTAGCTGGAACTGGCCTTCTAAAAATTGGTCCTTTCCAGTGTCAGACAGACCACAAAGAGGCAGATAGAGGCGTCCCAGAGGCAGATCTCAACCCCAAGGCTCGTACAGGCCTAAACAATGGGGTGCTCCTACCTCCAAAAGTGGAGAAGACAAATCACAACCTTACAGGAAATAGTCCCAATGACTTTCCTCTGCCAGATCCAAGCACTTTTCTCTTGGCAGCCCCCTTAGGGGGAAAACTAGCACTTTTTTCATCAAATTGGTAAATGGTTACCCAAGACAAATGGGTCCTGAACATAGTGTCCCAAAGCTACAGGTTCCATTTTCACACTCTGCCAAGGTCAAAAGGCATGCTAGACCTGCCACACAATCAATGGGCAGAGGCACAAAAACAAATTACAGCCCTCATGGACATGAGGGCCATTCAGCAAGTACCACAACAAGAGCAGGGACAAGGATTTTACTCCAGACTTTTCCTAGTACCCAGAAAGGACAAAACCTGGAGACCAATACTGGACCTGTCTATACTAAATACGTTTCTGGAAGTTCCAAAATTCAAGATGTTGACTCTACAGCAGCTACTGCCCATGCTGGGCAAGAAGGCTTGGCTCGTAACTTTGGAACTAAAAGAGGTATACCTGTATGTCCCAATCACACAATCTTGCAGAAGATACCTCAGATTCATAGCTGGCTCAATGCATTACCAATTCTCTGCACTGCCCTTTGGCTTATCTACTGCGCCTAGGGTCTTCACAAAATGCCTGGCACCAGTAATTGCGTTTTGCAGACAAAGAGGAATACAAATATATCCCTACTTGGACGGCTGCCTTATTCAAGCAGAGAGCAAGGACATTCTTCTAAAGCACCTAGCATTTGTAAAAATATTACTAATTTGCCTAGGGTACACAGTAAACGAAAAGAAATCAAAACTAGTGCCCTCTCAAGAGATAATATTCCTGGGTGCAAGCTTAAATGCAACTGCCCAGATGGCTTATCTCACGCCAGACAAACAAAAGCAACTGACTTCTTACTTCAAGAAATTGGCAACAAAAACCCACTTATCTGCAAGGAAAATCCTGCAGGCCCTGGGTTTCATGGCATCCTGCAATCTACTAATTCCATATGCCAGACTGCATATGAGGAAACTACAATGGTATCTAAAAAGTGTTTGGACTCAACATTGCCACAGCCTGGAGACAGTAATTACGCTCATTCCCTGCCTGCAACAGGAGTTTCGATGGTGGGCAGAAGCCTGTCACCACAAGGGTCTGCCATTCAGTTTACCCACAGCCAGACAGACACTGACAACGGATGCATCAGATTATGCTTGGGGGGCCCATATGGCAGGAAAATGTATTCAGGGCACATGACCTGCAAACCAGATGTATCTTCACGTCAATCAAAAAGAGATGCTAGCTGTTCAAAATGCCCTGACAGCTTTCAAGGACCTGCTTCATCCAGGACAGCTACTGATAAAGGCAGACAATACTATGGCCATGTGGTACGTAAACAAGCAGGGAGGCACACATTCCTAACCCCTCTGCAGACAAGAAATGACCTTATGGGACACAGCATTGGCTTTTCAAGTTCACCTGTAAGCACAATTCCTGCCAGGAAAAACAAATACTCTGGCAGACAAACTAAGCAGAAACCTCATGGATCCCCACGAATGGAAACTGGATCCACAAGTCTTCAGCATGAAGATAAGGAAATGGGGATGCCCAGACATAGATCTATTTGCCTCCCCTCACAACTGCCAATTGCAGAGATTTTGCACAAGGATTTATCACAAGCAAGCATGGAAAGTGGACGCCCTATCCTTCAGCTGGAAAAATCTAACAGTATATGCCTTTCCTGCACTGCCTCTCCTTCCCAGGGTACTCCTAAAGGTCAGACAAGAGAAGCCAAAAATGATACTGATTGCACGAGACTGGCCATGCCAGCACTGGTACCCAGTCCTAAGGAGCTTGTCTCAAGGTCCAGCATGGATATTGCCTCAAACTTCTCACTTGCTGATCCAACAAAACAATCAGATCCTGCACAGCCAACTCAGGACCTTAAATCTGGCAGCATGGCAGATAATATAGCCATTCAGAACACTCTTCTTTCAAAAGCTGTTATGGATGTTATCTTGGAGGCCAGGAGTCCCAGTAGTCCCAGTACCAGAAAACCTTATGCAGAAAAATGGAAGAGATTCTGTGCTTGCAACCAGGAACAAGGCATTGACACGTGTGTACCAAATATCCCTCAGATTTTACAATACCTTACTGAGATGTTGAACAAAGGCCTTTCTTTCTCATCAGTTAAGATTCATGCCTCTGCCATTTCATCCCATTACAATACGGAACCACGTATCTTTTCTCATCCTTTAATAAGGCAGTACCTCAGTGGGGCCAAAAACATTAGGCCTCCAAGGAGAGCACCAATTCCGGCCTGGGACCTCAATTATGATTTGGAAAAACTCACACTGCCTCCTTTCGAGCCAGCATCAACAGCAGATACAAAATTCTTATCCTGGAAAACAGCTCTGCTCCTAGCAATAACCTCTGCAAGGCGAGTCTCGGAGTTACAAGCACTCATGGCTGTGGATACTTTTATCATTTTTCATCCAGACAGGTTTCTCTGAGGACAAACCCTACATTTATGCCTAAGTTGGTGTCCAGTGTGGCCCTCAACCAAACCATTCACTTGCCTACCTTTTATCCAAATCCACAGAACAAGGGTGAGAAAATTCTGCATTCTTTGGACATACACAGGCAGTTATGCTTCTACTTGGACAGAACTAAAGCTTGCAGGAAGACTGAGCAACTTTTAGTGTCATATGCTGCAGGATCACAAGGAAAGGCTATCTCACAACAGACTATTTCTAAATGGATAGGCCATTGCATCCGTTTCTGCTATTTTCAACATGGCAAATCAGTGCCTAAGGGCATTAGGCCTCATTCCACCAGAGCAGCAGCCACTTAAGCAGCCTTCCTCAGAGGAGTACCAACCAAAGATGTCTTAGAGGTTGCAACTTGGAGTTCAGTGCACACTTTCACAAAGCACTACCACTTACCTCTTTAAGTCCAGAGCAGGCTTTGCCACTGCAGTTCTGCAGGGCCTCATAGCCTCTCCTAATCCTATTTAACCCAGCCACCCATCCTCAGCTTTGGGATTCAACCCAAGAGTAATGACTGCAACAGTGAAACACGATTAACATATAACAGTTGTGTACCTACCATAAATGTAGATGTTCGAGTGTATTCACTGTTGCAGTCCAGGTTACCCACCATCCCCCTTCTCTTTGCTGGGACTTATCTGCACTTCTCTATCCTATACAACCTATTTGGTATATTTGCTTGTAGATAAAGGAAATGTTATTTTTGTGCATGCATTTTTATTGGCATATTTTTAAGTCTACCAATTTGGGGGCACCTGACATCTGGGGCAAGAAAAACTGAAGAAAATGGTGTCAGCTGCATCTTTTATACCCCTGGCGCACTGATGTCCGGGAAGAGGCGATAGCAACCGACGCCGGACCTAGACTTTGGAATTCTGGCCGACTGAGGGTAGCCTGCCAGCAGGATAACCCAAGAGTAATGACTGCAACAGTGAATGCATTCGAACATCTACATTTATGGTAGGTACACAACTGTACTTTATGTGGATATTAAACTACTGGTGCAGAAGTGTGTGTTGAACTGTATGTTATGTACTAAATTTCAAGAATGTAACCACAGTGTACCCTGCTGGGAAACAGCAGAAATGTGTATAAACTATATGTCTGTGCAAATGTGTGTTTTCATAGGAGAAGTTGGAACATAGAGTTAATTTGCAAACTCTGAGAAAATAAGTGAAGAGTTTTACAATTGTGTTTATCTCAGCAAGAAGACAGGATGTCTACTGCTAGAAGTTCTTTCTATTGTCTCAAAACATAAATAATTAGAGGTTTCAAATGTAAAAGTGTTTAACTGTTTGTTTTACAACTTCCTAGACAAACTTCTGAGAGAAGAATTTTTGACACAGACATGCTAAATTTTAAGGTTGTTAGCCTGGGAACTGAAGGTAGATGACAAAGAATGATGTCATCCAGCTGACCTAGCAGTAATGTTTTGATATTAATTTAAGAACTATCTCTCAGAGAATGTCTGAGCATTTTGTATTTGTCTTTGGACCTGAAAACACCCATCTTCAGCACTTCTCATCTGCATTTGCCTTGCTCTGTAAGTAAGATGTTGATATTGTATTGCTTTTAGAGATAGATAGGAATATAGTAAAGATTAGTTTAGATGTTTTCTGTATTCATTTGAGACTGTCCTGCAGTATTGTGATTCTGAACTCTGTAGTCACGGTGCTGTCTGATTGAATATTGTCTTGTTCTTTTATTTATTATTAAATATATTTAAACCTTTTAATTGTGGCTGGTTTGTTTAGAGATATTTAAGCTCTTAGCGTATTTGCATACATATTTGGTGACACTGTATAGGCCACTCCAATAGCCTTGCAAGTCTTGGCCACACTTACCATTTGGATAATAGTAACATTACCCAATAGAATTGGTCACACTTTGTAAGGGCCTTATAGTAGCTGATAAAGAGCTGGTTGGTGGCAATGATAACTACCTTTTAGTCTGGGCAGAAGGGTGCATAGTTGTAAACATGTGCCAGCCTTTTCCAGGAGTGTGTGTGTGATTGTATATAAATCAGATCTCAGAATGTGTATGTCAGCTACTTGGGCAGGGATATGAAGCACTGGTTGGACAGAGAGGGTGCTGGAGGTTTTGGCGTGAACACTCAGCTGAGATCTTAACCCTATAGCTGTGCCAGTGGGGAGTCTTATTGGAGATCTGGAGAAAGAGGGAGAAACCAGCCCCGGACTGACTGTGATCTCTGTGAGCTCTTAAGGGAAATTATCCTTTACTGTGTGTGTACTTGTTATCCTCCCAATATGCACGTCCCTCACTGGTGCTAGTGGTGAGGATTGAGGCTCCTTGATTACTAGACCAGCGCAGGGGCGTCACAGATGCACTCAGCAATTCTACAGAAAATGCATTTGGATATAAATGAGCATGGAAGTTTCACAAAGAACATTTTTCAGTGTGGATATCCAGCAGTAAATCAGAGACAAAAGAAAAGAGAAGTAATAATGCTGATTTTGAGAAAGACTCTAGAAGTGATGGAAGAGAAAAAAAAGACAATAATAGTTGATTTGTGTTAGTGGAGAGTACTGACAGGGGAGTAAGACTGTACTAAAATGCACTGTATTCCACCTAAAGCTACTTTAACGTAGCTTAGGATGATTTTGAGAGAACTATTAAGCTTTCACCAAGGGGTATTATTTATGGGTGGGGACTGGGACTTCATCACTACTGCAGATTATATATTGGGGGCTCTAGAAGGGAAGCCTCGACAAAAGAGTAGATTTCTGAAGAGGTGTATGACAATATGTGATATGGGAGATTTTATTGCAGTAGCAGGGGCTCAGACAAAATGCATATTATTCCACAAGATGCAATAACTGAGCTATAGTAGATATAAGTTATTTTTCACAGCAGCATGTGAATTTAATTGAATGCTTTGAGAACCGTCCAATAATTGTATCAGCTCGTGCATCAATAAAAATAAGATAAAGGTACATGATAGTGATGCAAAAAAAAATAACTGGTGCTTTTCTACTTACCCTTTAAAAAAAGAGGCAATTAAGAACTGGGTAGTGGATCTGATTCAAGAATTACTAAGGAAAATAGAAATAACTTCACAAGGGATAAATGGTGAGTGGGATAAAGAGAGAAAAAGATGTAGGAAAGAAGTAATAGTAATTAGAGGGGTTGGAAAAAGTAAAAAGTATTGCAGAAGAAGAGGAATCTCAGAGCAAAAGGAGGAACAAATGCAGAGCACTAAAGGGAAAATAAGGGAGGATCTGAACAAGATGCATGAGTTTAGAAAGGTAGCTGTTAAACTAATTGTTATAACCCAGTTGCTCAGAAACTGTTCACAGTGTCTTAACCAACAGAAAGTGGAAATGGTTGTAGCCAAACTTAAAGTTCCTGTGACAAGAATAATAACCAGATATTCTATAGAGGCATTAGATATATTTTGGAAACGTTTTGAACATTTGTATAAAACAGAGGAATAGGGAACCAAAAAAAGGCACAAATAGAATCCATTATGCCAGAGTTAGAGGAAGTTGAAGCTCAACAGTTATGAGGTAGGATAGGAAGAAATTAAATAACTGTGGTGTGTAATGAATCAGTAAGGAAACAGATAGTACACCTTTGGATATTTGGAACTTAGAAGGGGAAAGAAGTGGTAAAAAAATCTGTAAAGCTGTATTTAACATATTTTAAAAAGGGGGTAGTACCAGCATCTTGGAAAAAGCGCTGGTGGCAGTATTACCCAAAAAGGAGGAATGGCATTCAGGTCTGGTTTCATATAGATACATTTACACTTCAAACAATGATTATAAAGTATTTGTCTAGTTAAGAGAATGGCAAAGATGTTACTTAAGTTGATAGATATGGATCAGTGTATATAGAAGGGAGACAAATATTTGACAGCAATAATATACTGGAAGGAAGAGGAGTGTAAGAAAACACTGCTATTTTTGGTGAGTCTCAATAATGAAAACTTATAAGAGATAGCTGGGATTTTATGAGTAGGGCAGTGGAAGCATTACATTTTCTAGTAGAATAAGAAGATCTGTGAAGGGTCAAAGGCAAGAATGGGAGGGTTAGGGTTGGCATAAGGGGTTGGATTTGGCATAGTGGTTCAAGTATTCACCTCATAGGCACACAGGGTACAGGGTTTGATTCTAACCTCCAGTTGATTGCTAAGTTTAAAATAGCCCTTCAAGGCAGTTAGTCCAGAGTTCACCTATGAACCTAAGAATTAATGGGGGACCCCTCTCTGGCAAGCTGTGTTTAAAAAGAGGAACCATGGAGGGTTGCGCTTTTTCCTTTATTTGTTTTGTATTTAGAACGGTCAGCAGAGGGGTTCTCCTCCCTAAATACCTCGCCCACCTTAAACCTTCTTTCTGTATTACATCCCTTAACAGTACTACTATCATGGTAGAAACACACAATAAGCTTCTGGGGTACATCAAAGACGACCAAATTAAATTTGACCATCATGTGCACCAGTGCATAAAGAATACCTATCAAAAACTAGGCCTGCTGTACAGAAATAGAAAATACCTAACTAACGACTTCCGACCCTCCCTTACACATGCCTACAAATCCTTACCAACCTACAGTCCTTTCTGTCTTAACTAGAATCCACCTACGATAAAGTTGCTAGATTTGCTGATAACGAAACCTTTAAATCTCACCACTGTCATTCTCTCAAGTCACTAAACTGGTTAGAATTCCCACATCAACTGCTTCTGTCTCAACTACTGATCATCCTTTCAGTGCTCTATAAACCCTCCTTCTGTCTAGCTATCTCCTCATTTGTCTTCCTCCACACTACTCCATGGACTCAGAAGCTCCAGCCAAAATCTACTATAAATATACAAGACAAAAGATCATTTGGAGAAAATCTCAACGGTCACTCTCCTTCCCTCTCCTAGAGCAATCTTCCATTGTCTATTAGAAATATAAACCATTCTCAAGCATTTAATCACCTGGACCTGCCACTGTAAACATCCTCCATGAACCTCTTGCTCAGTATCCAGCTGACCTACCATCCCTCTTCTCAACTTCCCCACCTTATAAACCCTCACTTTCCTCCTTTACCTCTCTCATTCTTCCTCTCTAAACTACATTACTCCGCACGACTTCTTTTAATACTTCCCCTCATGCTTACTATCTCCTCTGGCTATAGCATTAAATTCCTCGTAAGTATCCCTTCACGGAATCTAAAAAACTTTTACTGAACCAGAGGACTTTTGGTTTTATTATCCTCTGGACACTGCCAGTGCAACCATATTTGCTTCTTAACAGCTTTATGATATTTAAAATACTTCAAATGAACCAAGTGACATAGTGTTTTTATTATACTATGGACACTGGACATACAGATTTGCTTATAAACTAACTGTTCTGTTCCCCTACTGTACATATGAATGGATTGTGTAAATAGTTTTGATAAACTCTGTTATGGAATGCTGTGTGTATTCAATTGTACAAACTGACTGTCTGCCTAACCTTGTTATATAACTCTGTGTATGTCTCTTTTTGCATTAATGAGCTATGTATTTACTATATTTGTTGTTTCTTAATCTACTGTATAAGATTGTGGAGCTTTTCTCCCCAGGCCTCTGCTGAAAAAGGATACTAGATCAGTCAGACTAATCCCGGTCAACAAATCTCAAATAAAGGGTATAAAAAAAATGTCTTTATTTATAGATGATATTAAATTCAGTAGGATATTTCAGTGGTGTGGAAGATTTTGAGACAGTTTCAAGTCTTTTCAAGTTATAAATTAAGACGTAGCAAATATTATAGTGGTAAACAATGTATCCACACATGAAGTAGTTCAGTAATACATGCTTATGGGACATAATAAGATGAAGTATTTAGGTGTATGCATTAAAAAATATTGTGCTATGGCAGCTAAGGATATGTGGGAAGATACTAAACAAAAAAATAATAAACAATGAGAGGGTCTGAAACACGAAAACCCTAAACCGCGAACGCTCACTTGAGCGAAAATGCTGGGAATCGAAAATGTGATTGCGGGGTCATGTTACAGTGAAGAGTGGGATATTTGCCCTTTCCTCACTGTAGTGCGACCTCGGAGTTAGAATGTATAGTTAGCGGTGGGGTGGGGGGTGCAGCCACCCACAATAGCAACTTCAATCACCAGCATTTTCGCTCATGTGAGCGTTAACGGTTTAGGGTTTTCGTGCTTCTAATATAGACCCACAATGAGAAACTGGAAGCTCTGGAATATGAATATGGATAGCAGGATGGAAACCGTGAAAATGTTTAGTCCCTTCAGTCTTGTATGCAGGTCAGGCGTATTTTTATCAACAAGGCGAGAATATGTTTGGTTGGGAAGAGAACAAGAGTGGGATAAGTTCATTCTCCCTGTAGAACAAGGTAATATAGGATTACTTGATTTGAAGAGACATTTTAAAGGTAAACAATCAAGGCTTGTGAAAAAGAAATATTTATATCTTATGCAAAAGGTTATACATCAAAGTGGAAAGAATGAAAGAGATAATACTCAAGTGTTAATGAGTTAAAGGCTGAGAAGAATTCAGGCAGGGTCAGAACCAAATAGTCACATTAATCTTTGCCGTTAGGACTTTGTTGAAACCCCCAGTGAGGGCTGTCTCAGTATTGTGTCTAGTCTAAAACCTAGACTGAAATGGATCATAGAGCTCATCTTCCTTGATATGGAAATGTAGCAGCATTATATAACACCTTCTCCAAAGCCTTACTGATAAATGATGGGCTTGAGACAGGGTGATATTTACAGTATTGTAATATAGAAGTTAAGGAATGGTTGTTTGAGCCCCACTCCAGCATGTCTTGGTTTGCCTGCCAGGTCATGAACAGAACATTTGTATATAATTTCCTGTAATGCCTTTGAAATTCTAATGGTAGTTGGGAGTTTGTTCCTGTGTTGCCAATACAGAGAAAACTTGTTTAAAATGTGATTTATTTTAACTTTCCTGTCTCTATAGTTGAACTCTGTTTAGTCTACAATATGTGTGTGTTCAGTGTTGCCTGGGAATGTGTGATTGTTTTTCTCTGTAACATGAAAGATGAAAAAGTTATGGAAGAGAAATGCAGAAAACTTTCAAATGAAATTCATACTCTTAACTTCGTACTTCTCCTCTGTTCAGAAGACCCTAATTTCTGGTATATAGTTAAGTCACACAAGGGTTTGGAGTCAAGAACAAAAAGGGCAAAAAAATACATTTACAAGACTCTTCAAAGGAAACAGTCACTCACAAGATAATTTTCTAGTGTGTGTGTGTGTGTGTGTGTGTGTGTGTGTGTGTGTGTGTGTGTGTGTGTGTGTGTATATGCGAAAAAGGGATCCTATTTACTGTTGGTCTTTGTTTTGCTTTATAAAAAAAATAACTGTTTGTAGTTTGATATAATGTAATTGCACCCTTTTTGTGGGAAAGGGAATGATGCAATCCTATGATCCCTTGCTTTGTGTTGGAACAGAATGATGAACTAAGATGCATGTATTTGGAACTGAAATACAGAAACTGTCATGTTTTCTCACAATTAGTCTTTTCTCTAGAGCTCTTTAACTCTGAAGATTTGCGTTTTAATTTTTCTTGTCGTACTTTTTCTAACTTGGCATAGTTTGATGCAGTATTTCTTCAGTAAGAAAATGTTACATTTTGACTGGATTTTTCTTTAAATATTTTGTCTGTAAAACTGTAACTTTCATATTCTGTCCATTTTCTTGACCTCTGCATATTGAATCTTTATCAACACAGTATTTATTCTTTAAAGTTGTATATATTCAATTCTAAAGGTATTGTGGCTTGCATTTATTATTTATGCACTGTTATATGTTGTCTGTGAAAAGGGTAGTGTTTAGCAGGGTAGGCTGGCAAAGTTGTGTTGTCCATTTCCAGAAGCCAGATCACTTGAGCCATACTACCGATGAGGTATTAAGTTTTATACTTTTAAGAGTGGCAGGTGTGTGTTATATTTGGGTCTTAGGCCATATCTAGAGTGATGCCAGCCATCTCTTGGAATTTGGTATGTGTGGGTGCCTATGTGTGTGAAAAATATTTCATTTGAAAGCAGTCGCTGTAAGTAAGGCATGTGGTTCTACACCAAAGACTTAGCTCTGTTAATGATGAGTGTGTAGCTGTAGTTTGTGTGTAGATGCTAAAAACCCATACCCAGAATAGCAGTGCATTTTCCCCTTATGCTGTTGTGGCTGGGTTGCATTTGGTGGCTTGGTTATTGAGTTAGATTTGTGTGCAGTATTCTTTCTTCCTGTAATCTGTTGTTTACCAGTGATGTGACTTGAAATGATCACTTTTTGGCGAGCACATACATGTGTTACAAAGAAGAGATCCATGGACTGTAATCCCTGTCCCTTACATATTTGGTGGAACACTGGCTGGCAGTGGTGTGATTCAGTCCCTCTTCAATGCTAGACAGCTCTTCCATACAAATGGGAAGTGGTGCCAGCAGTCACTTTCTGGTTGGAAGTATTCATACCCCTCCAGTGTCAGCCTGAGCCTTGGTCCATGACATTTTAGTCTCCTTCATAAGAACCTCAAGCAAGTCTTCTGATGGTATCCCATGAGAAATGGAACTTGAATTAAGGGTGGAGTCCTGCTGTATGCTTCTCTCTTCCCTTCCTAGACGATCTGTATTAGTAGTACCACTTCTCTGCTGGATATTCACATTTTACGACTTCAAAGCTAAACTCCATCTAAGAAGCTTTCCATTATGCACACTTACCGTATGTAAACATTTTTAATGGTTAGGTCGGTAGTCACAGTAAACCTTCTGCATACACATAGGGTTGCAAAATGTGCAAAGCCCAAACTATACTCAGATACTCCTCCTCTGTGACTGCATAAGATTCCTCCCTGGGTTGAAGTATGGCACTCAAGAACACAGCAGGGTGCTCTTCTTTCTTTGTGGAAACCTGGCTAGGACAGCCCCCAACCTATAGTGGAGGGCATCTTATTGTACAATGAACATTTAATTGTAATTCAGGCTGATTAGTAGAAGGTGTCCACCAGAAGCTTCCTTGAGCATTTGAAATGCCTGCTCACAGGCTGGAGCCCTGTAATAGGAGTACTGTAGTACTGTACCCCACAGACTAAAAATGCCCTGTATTTCTTCATAGAAGGGATGTGTCATGCCTGAGTAACTTTGACCTTGATAGGATCTAACCTAAACTTTTCACCACCCACTCTGTGACCCACATAAGATACTGCTGACATACCCACCTTGCCTTTGGCAGTCTGCCCAGTAGCTTCCTGACATGCTGAACATGATCTACTCATGACCAACTGTAGATGGCAGTGTCATCTGTATAACTAAGGGTAGAAGCTCCTAATTCTGCTGGAATGCGATCTGCCTGCCTCCGGAACATTGATTAGGACATTCTTCATTCCGAAAGGCACATTTTTAAACTTGTAAACCCAAATGGGATCTCAAATACTTAACCTTTCCATGGCAGCAAGTGTTATGGGTACCTGTCAGTAACCCCTTAGTCAACTGCATATTGGCTAAATACTTGGCTTTAACGCTCTAAAGATTTTTCACTTTTGGGCATGGGTAATCATCTGCTTGTGTGTGGCTGTTCAGTTTTCCGTAATCTACACAGAATCTGTTGCTGCCATCATTCTCATCACTGGTGAGGGTCAAGGACCGTTTGACACCTGGTTACCCCCATTCCAACATATCCTGTAGTTCCTCTGTTGGGTTTGCCTAACTCTTCTAGCCACCTAGTAGGGGGCTTGTCTGATGGGCCACTGGTGTCCTGTGTCCATAGGGTGTCCCACTAGGCAGATTCACCCTGGCCTGCCATTAAATATATCCTCTAATTCCTGCAGTAATGCTTACATTTCCTGAACCTTGGCAGGAGATAACTACTAGGATAGGGCTACCTCATCCACTGAAGTATCAGAGCAAGACTCACCAAGGGGATCTACAGGTCCCTCTAGGGTTCCTCCTGTCATCCATTGCTGATGCTGAGTACCAGGATCTATTTGTCATACTAAGGCTTTATCAAGTTAATATGGTATGGTTTGTGCTTCTGAATGGTAACTCTACCATAAAGTTAACTACATCCACATTTGGACAGTGACAAAAGATCCTTACTTGGCTGTCTGCAGCTTATGTGTAATGTGACCAAGCCTTATAATCTGCTGAATATTCTGTGGTTGTCCTGTCATACCAGATGTTTGCTGATGTTGTACTTCTACCAGGTGCCCCTAGGCCATCCCCATGAGGTCCCTAAATCTAGTCCAAAAGTTTGACATACTCCTCAACAGACCACTTATGGGAGTCGCTCACCTTCCTATTCACCTCAAACTATATTAAGCCCCCCCTTTCTTTTAACTATACAGCATCTCAAAGGGTGGAAAACTTGTGAATTCCAGGGGCATCTCCCTGTATATGAAGAGAAGATGGGATAAGTACTTGTCCCACCCTCTTAAATTGGTCTTGCATATGCTCTCATCATGCTGTTCAGAGTAGTTAAACCTGTCTTAAAATGCTTTATCTCATAACACATCCACAAACATGCCAGCTGGACTGGCATAAACTTGGCACCTCTGTCTGTCTTGTCATTATTTGTCTTAGTAAAAGCTAGTCTGCTGAATATTTCCAGTAGAGCATGTCCCTCCTTCTCTGCTTCAATGGAAGGCAAAGCTATTGTCTCTAGGTATCTGTTGGCACAATTAACCACTACCAGGATATATTTCTTAACCGTGGAACTTGAGGTACTCAGAGGTCCCACAGTAACCATAGCTGCACCCTGAAACAGTTTCTCAATAATAGGCAAAGGTATCAAAGCAGTCTTAGCTTTGTATCCAGCCTTGCCAACCTTTTGGCACTGGGCACAGGAACTGCAACACCCTGTTACATACTTTGCAGTCCTGGTCCATAAAAATTCTGCATAAGCCATTTTTAAAATGCTTTATGCCCATTTGACTTGAAAAAAGAATATTGTCGAGTGCGTTGAAGTGCTTCTCAGTAGGTTCAGGGTACTACCAGCTGCTGTATTAGTTCTTCCTCCAGCCCTCCTTCAGGGGTCCTTTCTCTCCACAGCTGTCCTTTGTACCAGTGTATGGTCTCCTGTTGCATTTGGATATTTGGAGACTCCTTGGCTACCTCCTGAATCCTTTAAAGTAGGATTTGCAAGCTTATCCTGTCTCACCATCTTCTTGGTGCCCCTTTCCAATTTACCTTATAAAGGAAGACATGTGCCCTTTGCCAGTGGTGCCTTGAGTGCTGCCTAACTACTACCTTCTTCCAAGGTAAGCCCTAGTACCTTCCCCCTGTGGCTTGGGTTGTAGTAGTTCAGTGCTACTGACTATTCCTCCTCTGAAGTAGCCACATTACTAGTCATAAATGAAGGTGTGGTCTTCAGCTTGATCTCTTCTCTACTCTTCCCCCTGTAGCTGTCTCACTGCTTAGCTAAAGGTAACAGCATGCACAAAAGTCTTTCATTGTCAAAGTCATTTCCTGTTGGGACATCAGGAAGGGATATCCTCAAATATAGCTCCATGTTTGCTGCTTTGCCAACCTCTTCCTAGTCCAGATAAACCTCTTGCCAGATGTGGCTGAAAAGATGTCCCTGCCAAGCTCCTAACTGTAATGGACTGCCCAGGCAAGTACTGGCGTTGTGTAACTATGGCATGCTTGACTATGACTGTGTTTAAAGCCATTTCCCTTGCTGGCAATACCTTAATAGTGAGGGATATCTTTTGTCTCTATACACCTCACCACTGTTGTAATGCCAGTCTTGCTTTGTGCTTCCTGAGGTTTTTTGTTCCCCACTCTCTGCCTCAATAGACAGTGAGACTGTACATGCCTCTTTTGTTTACAGTTGAAACACTTGGCCCCAAAACGTGGGTGTATACCAGAACCTGTAGCCTTTTCATGTTCATTTGTAACTTACTTTGATGACATAGGTTGCTTGTGCAAAGTTGGGTACCCCACTCCTATTCCATAGCAACCTGCTAGCAGGAACCTCCTTCCACCTGAACTTCTCTGCATAGTGTTAACATACCCAGTCTGCCAACCAAATCCTTGTATCAGGCACAGTACTGGGGACTTGTTGGCTCTACCCACTCCGTTCGCCCTACGGGCTCACTTTGCTCCTCTACCCTACCCCCATTTCCCACCCACCCCAGCACCTCTACATTTATACTTCACTAGCCACTCCCTCAACTCCAACTACCCAATCCAAACTATCCATCATTCCCCCTACACTTACCCCTCCCACCATATACCTTAGCAATAGCCTACAACTCATAATCCAACAACTAAATCTAACCACTCTGTAAACTAGCTAAACAATTCTTACTAAACCACCTCATCTAACTACAACCCAAGTACAGCATCTCATCTTCACCTACTATAACTACTACAAACCCATACCATGACGCCCAGTCCCCTACCACTACTCACTCAAATAACACCTTTAACAACCATCACTGTCTTATTCTGTCTCACGCAACCTACATTAGGAAACCACTCCCCCCCCCATTTCACACTACCACATCTTTCTGTATTATAGACTCATATATTCCTCCATCTTTATATCTCCCTACCTCTACCCCATCATATTACTTTGCTGTTCCCCTATCGACTCCTATCTTACTATGGAAACAGCAAACCCAACTTTACCATTTTTAAATCCACAAAACTCTCCAACACTCTACTTCACCCCAAATCAATCACATATCTATATTCTTCTCTCTGGTGATATTCACCCAAACCCTGGTCCCTCCATGACACAAATTCCCAGAAAACAAACCCGTCCCTCCCATACCACAAGCAAAACCCTTCGCTTCTCAGCACTAAATGCTCAAAGCCTTTGTAATAAAATCCCAAACCTTCATGCCTGGCTTCAATACAATAAACCAGACATTCTTTCCATCTCAGAAACCTGGCTCAAACCCCACATAAAAGACTCTGAACTAATACCACCTAACTACCGAATCCTAAGAAATGGCAGAGTGCAAAAGAAAGGTGGTGGGGTAGCACTCCTTATAGTCTGCATCCCTGTTAGTAACCCCTTATACCAAACGCTTCCCCACATTTGGTAAGGCAGAAATGATACCAGCCCTACTTCATCTAAATAAGCAGAAACTCATATTCATCCTCTCCCTCTACATCCCCCCTGGTGATAATGTCTCAGGCCTTGAAAATATTCTGTCTTGGGTCTCCTCTAACATCACTCATGAAACAATAGTCCTAGGTGACAGAAACATAAACTGGGCCACAATTCAATCACCCAATAACTTACTTAATATCAACTTGTATAACTTCACACAACTAATCAATACCATTACCCAGACCCTCAAAGACCCCATCTACTGGAAGTATAATAGACTGGATTCTTGTGTCACACCCTCATATCTCAGATAGTGGCACTCTCCCAGACCCATTAGCTGACCATTTCCCCACCGCCTCCCTTTTTCTGCACAACAAACCCACAATTACATATCCTCTAGATGTCTAAAAACTTTAACCCTGAAACTTTCATAAATACACTTAAAAACATTAACTGGACACCATTAAAAACCCTACACCTAGACAATGCTCTCTTTTATTTTAACTCCTCTTTCTTAGGCCTACTCAACTCCCTTGCTCCCCTAAAGACTAAACGCATAAAAAGCAACCATGTTCCCTGGTTAACTAAAAACACTTTAACTATGATGAGACTTCGAGATAAAGCATGGGCACGATACCAAAATCAAAGAATCTCCAATACCCTTACTGAATACAAAACATTACGTAATAAAGTCAAAAAACTTATTACCTCTGACCACAAAGCATACTTCTCTACCTTCCATGCCAACCACAATACCAATCCTAAACTGTTTTGGAAAGGTATTTCTTCTCTCCTACACCACGGAATCTCAGAAAATCCCTGCCCAAACCCAGATGCAACTGACTTAGACTTAACAACCCAATTTAACTCCTTTATTGACTCTGTCAACAAACTAACACAATCCTTCACCAGTAACTCTGTAATTCCTCCCCACTCTACTCCCTTCACCAACAGCCCACCCCTCCCCCAAGCAAGCCATGCCGCCAGCCCCCTCCTTTTACCATTAATCCCATCTCCACATCTACCATAAAAAAAACTCTTACAAAAACTAAAACCTGGCTCCAATGCGCCTGCTAAAATCCCCTCCTACGTCTTACAAATTGCTGCCGATGTCATCGCCCTGCCTATCACCATATTAATAAATCAGTCTATCCTAGAATGCCATGTCCCCCAACTTTGGAAGAAAGCCTTTATCATCCCTCTCCATAAAGGTGGCAAGAATAATGACATCCCAAACTTTCGCCGTATTGCCATTCTGTCCCCTGTCTCCAAACTATTTGAAAAGTGTGTCCATCAACAACCAGCTTCTTACCCCCACAAAACATGGCTTTAGACCAGGCCACAGTACCGCCACAGCCCTACTCTCCTTCCTCAAAATAATCAACAAAGCCTGTGACTCTGGCCATATTGTAGCCACTATTTTCCTTGACCTCTCTAAGGCATTCAACACCATTTCCCACAGCCTTCTTCTCACCAAGCTCTCTAAACTTAACTTAAGCCCTCCCTCTACCCAGTGGTTCTCAAGCTACCTGACTAACAGGCAACAAGCAGTTAAATGGAAAAAAGCTATATCACCTTTCCTTAATACATCCACACGTGTCCCCCAAGGATCCATTCAAGGCCCCCTATTGTTCAATATATTCATAAATGATTTATATCATGCCATCCCTCACTCCAGCCTCGTACAATATGCCGACAACTCTACTATAATCTGCCTCTCCCCTTCCCTCACAACTCTTTATATACTAACTCAAGTCGCTTTCTCTGCCACTGAACAGTGGATGCTCGATAACCATCTAGCCCTCAATGCTACCAAAACAAAACTCATGTTATTCAATACCTCCAAAACCTCTTCCCTAAACACACAACCCTTCATAATAACTAGCAAAAATAATACTACCCTAGAACTTGTCTCAGAAACTAAACTTGTAGGTGGTGTTATCGATATTCAGCTAAAATTTGACAAACATCTGCAATCAAATATCAAAAAGACCCACCAAACATTTGGTGTGCTTTACCGCCACAAACGCTTTCCCTCACCCATCACCATGATAATTTTAGCTAACACATACCTTATCCCCATCCCTCTTATGTGATGCATCCATCCCTACCAGCCTTCAAGCTTCCCTCAAATCAAACCTCTCATCCTGTTATAACAAGATATCCAAATGTGCAGCAGGACATAGAGCCTCTATACATCACTGCAACTCCCTTCACCAACTGAATTGGCTAGAACTACCAAACCGCCTCACATATAGCCAGCTCATTCAAGCACATAAGCTCATTCAGGACCCGTCACTCTGTCCCTCCCTTGCAAATACCTTTGAAATGCACAAACCAGGGAGATTCTTAAGATCCATTTCTCAAAATCTAATTAAAATACACAAACCAACACATCCAGCAGGGAATCAACTAATGTCCTCCTCTCTTGCACACCTCTGGAACTCTCTCCCTCCCTCCGTTCGATTCGAATCACCAATAGTCTCACCTTGTTCAAAACCTCATTGCACTCTTACTTCAAGATGGATATGTTCTTGCTCCCATCCCACCTAACACTGACTGCACTCACTTCCTAATGTGCTTATACTCATTTACCACCTGTCACTACCTACTACATTCATTATGTTTTGCAAAGCATCTCAATGAATCCATTAACTACTACAAACCTACCTCAATTGTAAATTGTAAATACTGTTCTGTGTGCGTGTGTGTGCGTGTGTGTGTGTGTGTGTGTGTGTGTGTGTGTATGTGTATATATATATATATATATATATATATATATATATATATATATATTTATATATATATGTATATGTGTATATATATATGTATATGTATATATATATATATATATAAAATGTGTGTGTGTGTAAAAAAAGAGAGAGAGACTGTGTGTGTGTGTGTGTGTGTGTGTGTATGTGTGTGTATATATATATATATATATATATATATATATATATATATATATATATAGTCCCTTTCTGTTTTATGAAACGTGCACTATTGTACTTCTACCATTGAGAATATGTAAATGAGCATATCCTGTTTTTTGTTTATTTTGTTCTTTATTTCTTTGTTATTTATAGCAATTTGTGTACTGTGTATTTTTCTAGCTAGTTTCACTGTGTGTGGGGTATTAACTGGACATTGTCCACTTTTATTAAGCATCTTTTGGTTTGCTTGTTTCTGATAACTTGTTGCAGTTAAACTCTTTTTTCTAGAGGCTCCTGTAGCTGTTTAAAACTTTCATTTAAAGGCTCACTGCTGCTTTTCAGCTGTGAGAAACATGTCTGTAGTTGTTTCCCACCCTACCTCCCTCTTGGTATAGTGCTTTTATAGTTGATGGCTTTGCAGTTGCCCTCCCCTAGTGTAAATTTGATCTGGGACCCTCCTCCCAGTCTGGTGTCATTACCTCATTCTACCCAGTACAGGGAAAACATTTGAGAAGGCCAATCAGCTTAGTTTCTGCTACTCCTTTCTCTCTTTCCACGAAAAAAAAAAAATAAATCTGCTTTTACTGTATTTGTGTTTCTTCCTACTTTATTTTGCTTTTGCGTCATCTTAAAAGTACTCCGTTGTATTTATTACTGCTTGGTGTAACTCATTCTAAGCCTTTTAGTTTAAGCACTTGGGCTTCAGACCAGTTGTTTTACATAAAGAAGGTTTGTGGTCTGCACTGTAGTGGCAGAACAGATAGCTTACATCCTTCTAAGTTGGGAACTGCTGATTGAGGGCTCAGTGTCTGTTATTCTAAAAGTGTATTAATTCTGGTTTAAGCACTTGGGCTTCAGGCCAGTTATTTTACATTAAGAGGGTTCGTGGTCTGCACTCTTGTGGGAGGAGAGATTGGACTCTGCCCTTCTGAGCTGGGAATTTCTGGTTAAAGGCTTATATTGCCTGCATATTTGAACTGCTTCTTACTAAAATTGGTACACCTTGTTTGCTGTAACATAGACTAGATCCAGGCCTGCTGAATCTAGCTTTGTTTGTATGCTTGTTATTTCCCTGAAATGGTAATTCCACCTAAAACGCGGCTTTTCAGCGCTTCTGTGGATCCCTAGTGATATCTGCATTGCTTACTGTACTTATTTCCTTGTTTCACTTGAAAGAAAGTTACTGTTTGTCGTTTTTGCATTTACGTTACTTGTAACACATTGCATTTAACTTACCTGGCACTTGCTCACTAAAGCAATTATATAAGTCAGCACTAAAAAATTAAAAGCGCTACACCCTCACAAACTCCCCTTGAGTACCTTGTTCCCCATTGGCCCTTTTTTTCAATTATAAAGGAATGAATTCCCAGTACTATTCTAGCATGTCCAAAAGTCAGTTGTCAATCTCCTCTCCGGTCCAGCTGGTGAATCTGGGAATCTTGAGGCAATGTTACAACTGCCTCATGTACACAGACATCCCTCTCCTCCTCCCAACAAATTCCAACACATGAGAGATGCAACCATATAGCCAAACTGGAGGCTAAGCTTTCTCAACTCAGTACTGGCGTAACCAGTCAGGAGGAGAAGGAAACCACACTCACTACAATTCCAGTCTCACATAGACCTACCACGACAGCAAACCAAACACATAAACACACAAAAACATACTCGGAGGCTCTAAATAAAAATCTGCCTAAGCAGCAGAGACCTCCAAAGCAGACACCCAAGCAACCGCTACCCCAAAACAAAACACGTGCAACACATAGCTCACAAAGCCAGTGTGCCAAACAGTCACAGCCCTTAAGGCTAAACAACACACCTGATACACTTGTAATAGATGACTCTATCGTCAGGCACACTGGCATCCTGCTCACCAGGCTGAACAAGGAGAAGGTCACGGTGAGCTGCCTGTTGGGCGCTAGGATCCGCCACATAACACAATTCCAGAACTGAAGAAAAACAAACGGTCAAAAAACAAACCAAAAGGTTCCGAACCAGCAGGTGGAGTTTTACACCTGCTGGTTCGGAACATAACACAAGCACTCTGGTCACTCCAAGGCAAGTACAAATATGACTCGGTCATTGTCCATGCTGGTGTGAATGACCTGAGACGTACCTCCCTGGACTACATGAAAAGAGACATAGAGGAGCTCTCTGAGCATGTAGCCCAGGCCGGTATGACCCTGACCTTGAGTAGCATCTTACCCTCACCAAGAATGATGCCACAATATGAAGACAAGATGATCAATTTCAACAATTGGCTTAAGTATTGGTGTCATTCAAAGAGGATCCAATGCCTGTCAGCCTGGGATGACATGCTCGACAAGCCACGATGCTTCGCTAGGGACGGCTTGCACCTGTCACCCTGGGCTTTCGGATATTGGCAAAGGCTCTTGCTACCCCCATAGTGCCTTTTTTAGACAAGGCTCAAATGACAAACCCACCTCCATAGGTATCACAAGGGATAAGAAACTAAGAGTAATGCTACTCAACGCCAGAAGTCTAAACCTCAAGATGCACGCACTCAAAACTCTCCTTAGCATGGAGAACATCGATATCTGTGCAGTAACAGAAACCTGGTTCAAGGCTCCCAAGAGCACCTCAGCACTACCAGGTTATACCTCATACCATGCTTTTCGGCCCCAAAACTTGGACCGAACCACAAAAGGGGGGGTATCAATATTCGTCAAAGATACCCACACCTCCAGGTTGGTGGCACAGCACGAAGCATCAGAGACTATCCATGTGCAACTAACAGTGGGTAAAACTGCCTTCCAGTTTATATCCTGCTACAGACCACCCTCCCAAACCCAGGAACCCCACTCAGCCTTCCTGAGAACACTGGAAAATATGAAGGTCTCTCCAAACACCATTATATTGGGAGACTTCATCTGCCCGAACATAGACTGGGAGCATTACTCTAGCTCCAACACCCTAGCCCAAAGGTTCCTAGAATTTATAAACTCAAATACTATGGAACAACTTGTTACCACTCCCACAAGAGGGGAAAACATACTGGAGCTGATCATCACCAACATGGGGACTCTATGCTCCAGACCAGAAGTGTATCCCTCACTGGTAAGATCAGACCACAAACTAATCTCACTGGATATTCACATCCCAACCCCACCCCCTGCCCAGAAAACCACAGTAAAGCAAATTTCACACTCCTCAAAACCGAGGTGGAATCCTTCAAAGTCCCCGGGCCTGTGGAAAATACGGCCCAGACCGCAGAATCCTTTATAAACGCTTTCTATGAACACCTTCAGGAATGCATGGATCATGCAATCCCAAATAAAACCAAGAACCAATCCTCCAAAGGCAGACATCCTGTTTGGTGGACCCCAGCCATAAACAAACTATACAATAGAAGGAGGAAGCTACTACATGATAGAGCAAAATCCCAAAAAGGGAAGGCATCTCTGATCAGTATTAGCAAAAAACTACGGGCACTCATAAAATCGTCTAAGGCCAGCTTCGAGAGAAAAATTGCACAGGACACTAAGGATAATCACAAGGCTTTCTTTAGTTATGTTAGGAACCTGGGTGGGAATTCCCAGATATGCTCAGAATTAGTCCAAAATGACAAAAAATACACCAAACCCACAGACATTGTCAACATCCTAGCTGACAGGTTCAGTGCAAACTTCTCCCCCCCTCCCCACCAAAAGGGGAAATATCTATCCCAGCAGAGTGCTACCCCCGTGACATCTCAGATGCTCAGGTAAGAGCCGCCCTCTCCAAAGCAAAAAACACAGCATCAATGGGACCAGACGGTGTCCCGGGCTGCGTCCTACATGAACTCCAAGAAGAGCTAAACCCAAACATAAAACTACTGTTCAATCTCAGCCTTACTACAGAATATGTACCCAAAGAGTGGCGTACAGCAACAGTGGTCCCTCTCCACAAAGGTGGTACCTCAACGGATCTTGGAAACTATCGCCCCATAAGCCTGACTAGCTGGTCTGCAAAGCTATGGAAAGGATCATCATGGACCTCATAAATAAAGATATTAGGGACCTACAGACACTGGATCCTACCCAGTTCGGCTTTGTTAAGGGCATATCCTGCCTCTTAAACCTGGTCGATTTCTTTGAAACCGTCACCAAGGCCATTGACAAGGGGAAGGTGGTCCACACAGCCTACCTGGACCTCGCAAAAGCCTTCGATACAATACCCCACTCGGACATTATAGATAAGCTCACCAGCTTAAATATAAACCCCTATGTCACTAGATGGGTTGCAAACTGGCTCAAGGACAGAACCCACATGGTTAGAATTGCTGGAGCCATGTCAGATTCCAAACCAGTTACAAGTAGCATCCCACAAGGCTCAGTCCTGGGACCTCTCTTGTTCGGTATATATTTCTCAGCGGTACATATAAGGCCATGTCAAACCCAGATTTGATGAATATGCTTCACCTCAAAAAATCTAGATCCCTCAGAACCACAAGGGCGGGAGACTTAAACCTTGACACGGTTATAAATAGAACGTGCTGGAGGGACAGATTCATCACCCAGAGACTCCCTATGCTGTGGAACAAAATCCCGGTACATGTGAGGCAGAGCACCTCTCTGGCCTTGTTCAAGTGGAATCTTGACCAGTGGATGGGAGATTGCAGATATACCCCAGGGATTACTTCAGTGTCACTGCTTGACAGAGGCACAGCAAAATGATAGGCATAGTTTTTATTCAAACTAAAGGGGTGGTGAAAGCCACATAACTATGGGCTAGGCTTATAAATGCCCTTGGGCAGATAGCCTAGTATGAACCTATGAACCTATGAACAGGCCAACACGGAAGGACTGTGGCTGACCAAGTTCGCAGATGACTGCAAACTGGGCGCCATAATCGACTCTCTAGCCGACACAAGCATCCTCCAAAAGGGCCTCATAGAAACAGACAACTGGTGCCAGAGCCATGGCCTCGAGCTAAACGCCAAAAAGTATATAGTCATCTCCTTTGGTAAAAACAAAGTGCCCACAAATTACCACATAGGTGGTAATCTATTAAGTACGGAAGAAGTAATTAGGGACCTGGGGAGCCAAGTTGATAGCAATCTCTCATTTGACAACCACGTGGCCAAAGTGGTTAGAAAAACATTTTATATAGCCCACCTAATTATGAAGGGATTCACATCTAGATCAGGGGAGGTCATCGTGCCTCTTTACTCATCCCTCATCAGGCCCATAATTGAGTACAATGCCCCTTTTGGGATGTACCTTACCAGACACCTGCATCAACTGGAAAGACCCCAAAAGTACCTCACCAAGAGGATCAAAGGGCTCAAACAGATGCCATATGCTGCCCGGTTAAAGAAACTCCAGCTCTACTCAGTGGCATACCGCCTGCTCAGAGGCGATCTGTGCCTGACGTATATAGTCATGTCCAACCCGGAATTAATGGACATGCTGTACCTCAGAAAATCCAAATCCCATCGAGCTACACGCTCGAAAGACTTGAACCTCAGCACTGAAATAAATAGGACATGCTGGAGGGACTGATTCATAACCCAGTGGCTCCCTTCACTCTGGAATAAAATCCCAGTCCAGGTTAGGCAGAGTCCCTCATTGACACTCTTCAAGGGGAATCTTGATGAGTGGATGGGAGATCGTAGGTTTACCCCGGGTATCACTTCTGTGTCACTGTTAGACAGAGGCACAGTATACTAACCTCGAAAAAGGGCTTAGCAAAATTAATTTAAAATGGGTGGCTAAAGCCAAACACACTCTGGCTAGGCTTATAAATGCCCTAGGGTAGATAGCCTAGTATGAACCTATGAACCTACTATGCATTTGTGTACAATGTGATTTATACTATGGAACATATGTAAGTCAGCAATTACTATGTATATCTCTCTTATCTGAAATGTATTTAATGTATTTGTGTTTCCTTTCATTATTTATTTGTATTTGTACTTCCATTTATTATCTATTTGTATTTTTTCTGGAGCTTTTCTCCTCGGGACTCCATTGAAAATGGGCCCCAGTGGCCCAATGGACTATCCTGGCAAACAAACTGCAAATAAATAATAAATAAATAAGTAAATAAATTGTTGTATGACCAAAAGCTCTATGAGCATTTCATATGTGGTCACTGTAAATCCAGTCTCACATCTATGAAAGTACAAACTTACTTCTGCAGTATATTCAGTCACACTGTTGTCTGCCCTTCTTTTGTGCTCCCGGAACTTCATTCTGTACATTTCAGGAGTTAACTTAAAAAATGCAAGTTAACTTTCTTTAATTTTAGCGTAGTCTAAAGTAAGTTTATGAACTGTGTGCATTACTTTACCTGAGCAAAGGAGTTAAACAATCTGACCTACTGCCCTTGGCCAACTTAGTGTTGATTACATATCCTTTCAAATGGACATATAAAACTATCAAGTTCACAATCCCTCTTTACACTGCGGAAAATGTTTTGTACTGGCCTGGGCTTCAAGACTGCGGCTTTCCTCTCTCAATGACTCAGTTGCCCCTGGTGCAGGATGATTATCTGTCTGTCTTTTTCTGTTATGATGGTGCTTATGTCTCTCCTTGGCTCGTGCCTGTTTTCTTTGCACCTCCAACAGTTGCTTTCAATTAACTGCCTTAAGTTGTAAACACTTTATCTCATGTACCAGTGACTGTGATTCCATTTTGGCTTTAAAGTCCTCCTGAGATAGAACATGTCGTCGTTTGTCTGCCGCATGCTCACTCACAGCTTCTGCTAGGTTGCCTCCAGCTGCACAAAAAGCTGATACCATCTCATCCTTGGAGACAGTAGCATGCTAGATTCAGTTTACTCTACACTTCTTAGTCAACTTTGACACTTATCAGAAGAGATAATTTTCTGCCTGTTTCTGTACTAAACTGACTAAAAGTTAACCTTTGTATATTTTACTTTATCACTAAGAGGGTATAAATTCAATTCCAATATCCCACCATTGTCATAGATATAGCTTCAGGCTGGCACTGGAGGATTTAAATCCCATCCCAGCCAACCAAGATGTGATGGATGGAGAAAACCAGTCTGGCAAGAATGAGGGATTGAATCCCATCCCTGCAACCAGTGCACCAGCTAGATACATGTGTGACGTGGGGCTACAGTCTTTGGATCTGTGCCATTATCCTAAATAGATTTGCTGGCCACCAGACAAATTGTCTCTCATGTCACACCAGTTATCCAGCAGTTCAGAATAAAAAAGGAGAAATGTGCACAAATCTGATTCAAAACCCAATTCACCAAATGCAACCTATTGCCAAGAACATAGAAGGAATATGCACTACTGTCCTGGATATGGGCTTCCAAAATCCACACTTAGACTGCAACTACACACTGATCACTTAGGGAGCTGTAGCACCCCAGGCCTCTTTCTCAACACTGTGTCTGTAAACCAAATTTTCTTCCAATGCCCCTTACCTACATTAATTGCTTTTCAGATTGCTATTGTCTCTCTCTCACACACACACACACACACACACACACACACACACACACACACACACACACACGCACACGCACACTTGCCAGCAAGGGCTGGCAGAATTCTCAAATTCCCAACAACTTTCTTCCTGGTATGGTAGTACTGCCACCACTATGGATATAGCTAGAGAGCCTGTACATCAGTTAATGTTTTGTTTGTAGTATGCATAAGTGGTTTGGCTTCTGGAAATGGATACTGCAACTTTGCTAACCTAAACTGCTAAATAATAACATCATTGTATATACTGCATAACAGTGTATAGATAATAAATGCCAGCCACAAGATCTTTAGAAGTGAATATATTAAATAATGCAAAGTTGAAGACAATGCACAGGCAATATGAAAACAGCCTTCAGTTTTACACATAGTTAAAGAAAAATCTGATGTACAGCTAAAAATATACTATAGCAGTCTCCTACTGAAGAAGTACTGGACCTAAGTAGTCTAAGTAAAAAAATAATATAATGTCTTTCCGCTTTTCCCGTTTAGGGGTCACCACAGGGGAACTATGGTCCACTAATGATTGGCAGTGGATTTTTACATTGCCGAGATGCCAGCCCGACACCCAACCTTCAAAGAAGGCGCAACCATTCAAGCACGCACCTACCTGCATGTCTTTAAACATCAGTCGACCGCGGGGAGGACATGCAGACTCCACACAGAAGGCACTCCAGCCGAGAATCGAACAGGAGAACCTCTTGCTGTGAGGCGACGATGCTAACTGCTGCACCACTGCGGCCAAGTAAAAAAAAAATAACATTGAATAAAAAAGCAAGCCTTCGTAGCTGTATGAAGGTCTTCCAAGCAAGTACTGGCTATGACAAGACCTGTCAAGACAAGAACACTCCCTGGTTTCAGCTCCAAGTATATACATCCCAACTCAGCATTATGCTCATTCACAAAAAAACAGGTGATCAGATCACACATTTTCCTTTCCACAGAAAAAATATATACAGGTGTTCCCCTATTACAGCCTTTCAACTTATGAGCATTCAGACTTCCGAACAAACTTGTCTGAAGTTTCACTGCCGTGCAAGAGGTGGCCTTAGCTGTCAGTCATTAGCATGTAAACAGTGTACTGTACTTGTCTCTCTGCAACGTGACTTGTCTCTCTCTGACATGACTTGCTACCTCGAACAGTAGTACTGTACCCAAAACCTGTCGCTGCTCTATGGTTATTTTTCCAACCTTAATACAGTAGTACCCCAACATGCCTCCAAAGTGTGAGAGAGAAGCTAATAATAGTGGTTGTGAATGCAAGAAGCACCACACTATCACCACAGAAACTAAAGTGGACATTATAAAGCAAAGTGACTCAGGTGAAGAAAAATGCAGACATAACAAGTTCGATTAGGATGAATCATTCAGCTGTTTCAACAACTGTAAAAGACAAAGAAAGCATTATGCAACATGTGAAAGGTTCTGTACCAATACATTCCACGATAATTAGTAAGAGATGAAATGTGGTGATGGAAGAAATGGAAAAACTATTGATGGAAGACCAGTATCAGTGCTGCATACCTGTAAGTCTTAACTTAATTCAGCAGAAGGCCATGAGTCTCTTTGAAGATTTAAAGAATAAACATGGTGAGAGTGAGAGCATTGGCATAGGAGCATTTACAGCTAGCCATGGCTGTTTCCATAGATTTAAGGTTCACTCAAACTTGTACAGCATAAAGGTGGGTGGAGAGGCTGCCAGTACGGACATGGTAACAGCAAAGGCATTTCCCAAGGTATTGGCTATTATTGACGACAGAGGTTACCTACCAGAGCAGATTTTCGATGTCGATGAGACAGGGCTGTACTAGAAGAAGATTCCTGAACATGCATACATTGCAAAAGAAGAGGAGTCAGTCCCTTGGTGTAAAGCATCAAAGGACAGATTTACACTCCTATTAGGCAGAAATGCTGCGGGTGACTGCAAAATTGACTGCAAAATTAAACCTATGTTAATATATCATTCCAAAAACCCCAGGGCTATCAAAGGTGTTGTCAAAGCTTCAATTCCTGTTGTGTGGAAGTCTAACCATAAGGCATGAATGACAAAACCTCTTTTTGAAGAATATTTTTTTTTTTTCATTCCGTATGGAAAAGTACTACCACAGTAAAAACCTGCCCTTCAAGATCCTGCCTGTCCTAGACAGTGTCACAGGTCATCCACCATTCCTGGACAATTTTCACGACAACATCAAGGTGGTGTACCCTCCTCCCAATACCACCTTTGTTTTCCAGCCAATAATTCAAGGTGCCATAGCAACTTATAAGGCTTACTACCTGCTCGGAACTTTCACACAGGCTGTGAAGGAGACAGAAGGGGAAAGTGGAGTGACACTGAGAGTAGTGGAAGAACTACAACATCCACAAGGCAATTAAGAACATTGATGCTTCCTGGCATGAGGAAAAGACTACCAGTATTAATGGTGTTTGTAAATTGTGAGTAGAGATTCTTCCATAAAGTTTGAATGGAATTATAGAGACAGTGACTTCAGTGGCCAGTGAGATGGTAGAAATGGCCAGGCAACTGCTACTGGAAACTAAAAAAAAAAAAAAGATATCCATGAAGTGTTGGAATGCCACAGTAAGGAGATGAGCAATGAGGATTTGATGGAGCTAGAGTTGCAAAGGGCCCAGGAGGAAGTCACAGAGGAGGAACATGAAGTTGTGGAACCCAAGAAATTTACCTGTAAGCAGTTTGCTGAAGATTTCAACATAATTGAGAAGGCACTTGCTTGTTTTGAGTTCCAGGACCCAAACACTGAAAGGTTCGCAAAAGTGTATGCATTTATTCACAAAGCTATTGCCTGCTGCAAGAAGATTTATGAGGATAAGAAAAAAGTGACGTGCTGACATCTCTTGATCTCAAGAGAGCTGAGGTGGGACACAGTACACAAGAACAACAAGAACCAATGCCATCTCCATCCAAACGAGGTTTTTTTGAATATTCCTGGTTCTTGATGACGTCCCATCTGCACACTCATCACCATCCTAAGTATTGTGCACAGCATTGTGCATTATACATTAAAGTACTGTTTAAGATTGGGGAAAAAAAAGCACTACTGTCAAAAAAATGTAGAAATACTGTCAAATATTAGTGGTGCTTAAACACTTCATTAATCACCTTTGTTGCACTGTGCGATTATTTTTGTTTATGATTACAGTACAGTATTTTTATCTTTATCATGCATATTTGTGCTTTTTGGTGGTTATTGGTATAATTGTGGTGCTTTCTGGTGGTTATTGGTGGTTATTGGCTCATTCTGTTAATCGCCAAGGGTATGTTGGACTTAAAAACGTTTTTGACTTACAACAAACCCCCAGAAATGTAATCTGTTCATAAGTAGGGGAGCACCAGTAAGTACATTTTATCCGACATTTGTAATGCTTTTTTTTACAGAATAGAAAAAGTACTAAACAGTAAACGGGGTCCCCTTTTTTTCACATGCAGACCACCCCCCTGCACACAGTAGAAAAGTGTATTTTATGAATACTAATGATTGTTTCCTTTGAAGACTCTGGTATTTGCATTTTTGTGGCACTTTTTCTTCTTGACTCCAAACCCTTGTGCAGTTTAGTTATATACAAGCAATTAGATCCTTCCTGATGCAGGAAATGAACAATAAGTGACTTTTTTCAGTTGAATGTTTAATGCATTTCTGTTCTTTTCACCTCCTTTTCTTATCTTTTGTTTTACTGAGAAACACATTCGGAGGTTATAGGGAACACACACACACACACACACACACACACACACACACACACACACACACACACACACACACACACAAAATGCAAATTTTGCAGAGCTGATATATAGCTTTACAAAGGTGCCACATTCTGAAATAAGATTGAAAAAATGGTAACCATTTGAAATGTTGGGACCCACTAGAGTGACTCCCGAAATACAGAAACTGAATGACTGAAAGACCAGACTTAGATACACCAAGTCTGAGATGCCATTTCTCACAATATTCAATTTTCTCCAAAGTATGGTGATGTCAGAGTTGGTATATATAAGTTTGGTGTGCATGAGGGAATTGCCCTTCTGCAAAAAGAATTTTAAAGAAGAATCTCTTTCAAAATTTGCTGCTCTTGTGTGTTTTTGGTCTTTTTATTTTTTTGGCTTGTTGGCCCTCGGCATTTTGAGTGCTAACATTTTAATAGACAGCTGAGAAAAAATGCATCACTTTTTTAAAATAATTTTTTCTACCCTGGCACCACAAATAATACCATAGCTATCCTTGTCTGAAGACAAAAAAAAAAGATTAGTAGGACATTATCTGTCTACTGTGCTTAGTTTGTTCTTTCTAGTCTGTCTGTCATCCCTAATGAACTCGATAACCGCTAGAGGTCTAAACAGCTGTTCTGTGCTGCATTGCAGGCCCTAATAATATCTCCCCACTCAAGAGTGCATCATAAACAAAATGCAAATGAAGTCACTTGAGAGAATCATTGTACACCAGATGGTTTACCAAGGAGTTTTGCATTGTGTAGTACTGTTGGATTCTTTCCAGTTTATTTAACCCCCAACACTAACCAGATGTAATCATTGGAGCATTATTCAATCTGAGTTGTTCCAGAATTAATTGGAGGAAGTGAGACTTTTTTGTCTGAACTACACTGTCTTTGAAACTGTTTTATATAGTAAAGAAGTACTTCTTCATTACAATATTAGCATTATTAAAATTAACATAATTTGGCCATTGACTTAACACCCTAGTTCTTTATTTTAGTATGAACTGACAGCATATCATTATTGATGGCATATGGGTAGCATAGATGATGATAAAATGTGGCAATTCTTGATACTGAATCTATTACCCTCAGCCCAAATAAAGAGTTTATATAGATAGTCTTCGAGATTCTAATGTTCTTCTTTTAAGAAATTGCAGCAACCTTAAAACCATATGCAAATGTTTTGAGATAGACTGTTTCAGTTTTAGAGTAATGATTATGTGCACATAAAGCCAAATACAACATTGAACCCTGTGGCATGCCTCTCCTATTGTTACAGCAGTCAGTAATGCTGTTTTGATCCTAACGTGAGACTCTTAGTTATTAACCCATTTTACACTGTATGGTTTGACTCCAGGAGTCATTAGATGTGAGGTGTTGAATTGAATGCCTTGGTCAAGTGTAGAAAAATACTATCTTTTGGTAGGTTGTCATCCAGGGTATCCACCACATGTTATCAAAACATTGTAGCTTCTAATGTGCTTATAAAATTAATTTTGGTTGTCCTTTGTGCGATTATTCAGTTTATACTTGCATCCCTGCTTGGCCTTCCTCAGCTCAAATCTAAACTTCATATAAGTTATAAACGTATCTGTTTTTATTCATATCAGATGAGTATTTTTATACTGTAACTAAAAATATCTTTCTCCTAGCCAGTTTATCCAAGTTGGTATTTCACCATGGATGACTGCATATGTTCTTCAGCTGACTCGTGTGGAGTATTAAATCAAATGCTTTGGCCAAGTCCTAACTTCAGGAACATAACTTTGTATTATATTTTCCATTTTGTCATATTAACACCTCCATGAGTTTTCTGCATTTAAAGACATTGTGGCTTTTTTTCCACTCCCATTTATCAAATCTGCCCTAAAATCATGGTAATTTGTCCTGTGGAATTTAACTTCATTTCTACCCTGTTTTGTTCACATTGATTTACTTATGACCATTTTTACACTAGCATTGTCAGATGAGCCTATTGGATGAAAGGAACTAATGGTAGATACTCTGCTGGGGTTGTTGACCACATCTAAGATGCTATTCCCTATTGTACTAAACTCCACATTCTGGTAATATCCTAATTTAAGTAAAGGTTTCAACAGTTTTTTTTATCACTGGTTTTGGGTGAAGTAGGGGTCGCCCAGCAGACCAGGGAGCATTTTAATACCTGTGTGTAGTAGCAGGACCAGACGTTAAATGTGATGATTTCAGCCATAAGTTCATAACATTCTTTAGACAGTAATGTAGGACTGTTACAGAGACTAGGCCATCAAGGTCTAGACTAGAAGCAGTTGTCTGATACAAAATGACATCCATAACCCGTCAACTCCACAGAGTTCACTGGGCACGATTCAAGTCTAAATGTTGTGTAGAGCATGCTAGAAGCAAATGGTATGAAGTCAAAGTAATCTGGAAAGGAATTCTCATCCCAAAACCAGATTGTTGTATCCTCTAAAGGTTCACTGCACATCCTTGGAAGTGAACCAGATTGTTGTATTCTCTACTGGTTCACTGCACATCTTCGGAAGTGCATTGGGTGTTAACCCTGACCTGATCAAGATGAATGTACTGTGACAAACTGAGCAGCTGCTTCACATTCATTAGAAGAAAAATAGCCTTCCAGAGACAGACTGAGCTACACAGCCTTTCAACTTCACAGAACATAACTGCTGGTCATTTTGCCGCAGCTGAGCTCCCTCAGGACAAATACAGAGGTTTCTTTCTGAAAACCTTTAAGTGGTAGTTTGTAAAATGATTCAGTATTTTAAATATTGTACCACCTTGACTAAGGCCTATGGTCCAGTCTGCCTCAGTTGCACAGAAAGTGTACCATTTGTTACATGGGGTATAGTATATTGAGCACGGGGCAAGAAGGTTCAGAGACTGTGCCAGAGTCTTATTACAGACCTTAAGTTCATTCATATTTACCATACTCTCCTTTAAGAGCTAAGGTAAGACAGGGCAGAACAAGTGTGGGAAAGTCATGCTGAAGATATGTCAGTCTCAGATCAGGGGTTTCCACTCAGGACAGGCTTGATCACAAAACAGATCATCCAGAATTCTCACCAAGTCGCAGGTTCCACCACTAGGTCACACATGCAGACACCAAGCTGACCTTGCTTCTTGGCATAGAGGAATGAAACCCTGACTATGCCCCAGAGATCCCAAAACTAATTAGCATCTCAAGTGCTGGAGAGCCCAGATGAGAGTGATTTGAGCAGCTTATGCCAGCCCACTTATCCTAGGGTTAGGTAGGTTGTCTGGCTTGTTGCAGTGCCAGGACTTACTAGAGAAAGAATGGTATGTGGCATGCAACAAATGTGCCGTGATCTGCATTTGTCTCTACTAAGCCGCAATCACATCATAGCTTTCATGGGATGTGCAGGCTTTTGCATCTATAGCCACTGGGGAAGGGTGTGGAGTTAAAATAAGAACAACCCTTGATGGCTGCCAGAATGATGGCCTTCTGTGATTTGCTGTAACCCCAAATGAGAACAAATGATTTTACCAGTTTTAGGGAGGCTGATGGTCACTAGGCAGTGGTGGTTTTAAAAAAAGTCCAGAATAGACCCATGATGACGGGTTACATAAGAACAGAACAACAGTAACAAATTCAGATTCCTTCATAATGCAAATTAATTATTTTTCAGAGGTCACAAACTCCTCCTGTCAGCCCAGGTTTGGAAAATGACTAACAAAAAATAGTTGGATCTAGTCACCACAGAGATGATGAGAAAGTCTGTGAACTCTTGAAGGGATATAATTGCACGTCAGGTGAATGGTAGACAAGAAGGTAACCATACTCTGTTCCTGAAAGTATAACTTGCAAAAAGGTGTTAATTCCCACTGAAGGTAAATCCAGCTGGTGTGCAGGAAGATTGGACAAACATACCAGTCCTAAATCCATGATAATATAAATGGTATTAATGCATAACTGAGAACACAGAGAGGCAAAAAGTCAACTGGAGTAGAACTGCAGTTTTCAAGCCACATTTCCATTATAAATACCATGTCTCACATCTGAAGTAAGTCAAAGTAAATCCATGTGTTCTATATGCACCTGATGTTAGAATAAGTCATACATATAAAGACTGTGTTAATGCAGGTCTCCCAACTTTCCATAGTGGAAATGGGGATCTTTGGGTACATCCCACTAGACAGCTGTAGGCTATACTACATGGTGTTTCACCCCTATGGAATTGTAGAAGCAGTAGCGTTTCTAAGGGGTTCCTTTTTCAGAAGATGTTTATCATAGATGGAGATGACAACCACTCCATGCCTCTTTAGAAACCCTGTCCTCCAGCAGGTGACAAAAGTATCTCATGGTAATTGTGAAGAGACAGAGAGGCAAAGTACTACCAAGAAATCCTTTCCATAAATTAGCAAATAGGTTCATAGGTGTTTACTAGGCTAATGACCACAAGGGCCTTTTTAAGCCTAGCCATGCATCCCAAACCTTTGAGGAGTTCTGTTACCCTTGATAAGTGTAAGCATGGGCCTGGGAGATGTTTGCATCAAAGGCGTAGATGCCAAACCAGTGATGAATTTCCGGTTTCCCGTCCAGTTGTCAAAGTTGCACTTGAATTGGATTAGGGAGGAACTCTGCTTCAAATGGATGGGGAGCCTGTTCCATAGACGGGGTTGTCTCTGGGATACATGCCTATCTCTCCAGCAGGTCCTGTTTGTATCACAGGCAAAGTTTAAGAACGGGTAATTTTGGTACTTTTTGTTTTGTGGATATGCAGGAGATCCATCACAGTGGGGTCTGACAGTGCCCTGTATGCCAAGCATAGATCTCCCCTCAAAATCATGTAGGAGACAAAGTACAAGGATAGGGCCTTGTGGCGGTCTGCAGAGGACATGTTACTTATGCCCTCTATTCTTTTAGTTAGGAACCTCTGTGGACGTTCCAGTTGGTGGATATGCGTGGTTAGGTACATACCAAAGGGGACATTTTACTCAATGATAGGTCTGTTGAATGCCAAATACAGTGGAACAATGACTTCCTTGGACTTAGATTCCATGCCTTTCTTTATAAGTTGCGCAACATAGAATGGTTTCCTCACCACTGTGGACACGTGATGATTAAAGTCTAGATTACTGTCTGTGTGTGTCCCCAAGTCCCTGACTACTGGGTCAACTCTAAGGGGGTTGTTGTCGATATTGTAGTTACCAGGGATGGATGACTTCCCAAAGGATACTATTATGCATTTCTTGGCATTTAGTTTTAGCCCATGACTCTGACACCAGTTGTTTGTGCCAGCCTCTCCCTGGAGAACATTTGGGTCAGTGTGAGATTCAATGATAGCTCCTAATTTGCAATTTTCTGCAAATTTAGTCAGCCAGAGACCACTGACATTGGTCTTGACTTCTGAGAAGTAAATGCCAAAAAGGAGCGGTCCAAGAAATGATCCCTGAGGGACTCCACTTGTGACTGGCCTCTTTGTAGAGGTGGACTCCCCAATTCTAACTTCCTGGGTCCTGTCTGTGAGCCAGTTGGCTATCCACTGGGTGACATATGGGTTTGTACCTAACCTCTTGAGTTTGTCAACAATGTCCAAGTGGGGTATTGTGTCAAATGCCTTGGCCAGGTCAAGGTAGGCAGTGTGAACGATTTTGCCCTATTGCATTGCTTTGGTGACCTTCTCAAAGTAGAGATGATCTGCCCTTTATGAAACCAAACTGGGTTGGGTCCAGTGTGGAGGCTTACTACATCTCTATTGATCATCTCCATGGTAATTATTTCCATGGCTTTACATATAAGACTAGTGAGACTTATGGGTCTGTAGTTTCCAGGGTCTTTAGATGGCCCACCTTTGTGCTGAGGGATGACTGTTGACTTTCTCCATTCATGAGGCATGAAGCCTGTTTGAAGGCTACAGTTAAGCAGTAATTCCAGAGGCCCTGATAGGTCATGTTTCATGCTATTTAGAAGGCATCCTGGGATACTGTCTGGGCACATTGATGCAGTGTACTTGGTCTTACAGAGAGCATTTAGGACCTGTTCCGTAGTGATAATAGGGGGGAGTTATATCTGATGATGATTCCAGAGGGAAGGTTGAGGGGGAGAGGGAAGTAAAGTTGGAGCTGAATTTATCAGCCAGGAGGTTTGCTATATATTCTGACTCAGTATAGGTGGCTCCATTTACAATGAGCTCTGCACACAATTGTGTATTGGCTTTCAGGTTGAGGACATAGCTAAAGAATGCTTTGTGGTTGTTCTTGGCCTAGGAGGCCAAGCTTACCTCAAATTTGGCTTTGGTAGACTTTATTTGCCCTCTGAGTTGTTTGTTTGGTTTATGAGAGTGCTTTTATCCTGCTGGGTGCTGCACCTCCTACGTTTAGCCATGATTTTCTTCCTCCTGTTATACATCCGATTGATTTTGTGAGTCCATCAGGTTGGTTTGTTTTTTGAGTTCTGTATTTCTTCCTGGTGGGTACAGCTGTCTCTGTACAACTGTTAACATGCTTGTAAAGGATTTCTATGAACAGTTCTGCATAGGCAGAAGTGTTCTCAGGGTTTATAGGGTTTTGCTTAAGAGCAGGAGGTTAGCCTTAGAATAGTTCCTGAATATTCCCAGTTACACTGGGAGTCTAGGTTTTATTTTTACTTCAAAGGAGACCATTTTGTGGTCCGACCTTACCAGGGAAGACATTACAGTAGGGGGTATGCAGCACTCTCCCATATTAGTGAAGACCAGATCCAGTATGGTTGCACCCCTGGTTGGTGTATTGACTGGTCCAGGGAGTTTGTGTTTGCAAAATCCAGGAATCTCTGTGCATATATGATGTTCATCATGTTACCCTGCTGCAGTCATCACACTTGGGTTATCCTGCCATCAGGCGGTCCCGCAGTCAGCCGGAATTCCAAAGTCTTGGTCCAGCGTCGGTTGCTGTCGCTTCTTCCCTGACGTCAGTGTGCAGGGGTATATGTAATGCATCCGACGCCATTTTCTTCTGTCTTTCTTGCCGCGCGGTGCCCGAAGCAGAAGCAGTTCGCAAGTGCCGGTTGGCCGACTCCTGAGATTTTTGAAGTTGAATTTCAGATCCGAAGTCTTCAGTAAAGCTAAGTACCCCATTGGGGAAACTTTTCTTGCCTCAGACCGATGTCAGAAAAAGTTAACGATTGTATTTCTTGTGGGAAGCAAATATCTCATAAGGATTTTCATTCTTACTGCATACCTTGCCTAGGCCCAGACCATAACGTCACTGGTTGTCGTTTTTGTGCTAGGTTTAATAAGCGTACTATAAAAAGACGCTTTGATTTCGCACGACACTACTTCGGTAGAAAATTTAACTACACTATGCCGTCAGAGCAACCGACTACCGGCGTGCACAAAAAACGCAAGGACAAGGACAGGCAGCCTAGACCCAAGCCAGACTCCGAGGCCTCGGCTGGTCCGGCTTCAGTGAGGCTTCGACACAGCCCCTGACTACCGCAGATCTGGAACCTGAGGCCGCTTCGGAGCTTTTCGCGGAGAGTACTAGGCCGACACAGCCATTTTGTTTACCCCCTACCGACGACACTGCTGATAAAGATGTCGGTGCTGCAGAAACACCTTCGGTTTCTGGAGGTGTCTTCAGACTGATGACGCTCACCATTAAAACGTATCCTAAGACTAAGACTCAAAAAGACTACCCTTCAGTCTCCAGTTCAAGGCCCCATGCCTAAGAAACAGATGCTCAAAATGGCTGAAGATTTGATCTCTTTAATCAGGGGTTCCCAACCCCCACCCGACAAAAGGCCTAGACAAGAGGAAGATTATGCCTCCTCTGAACAAGTCTCTATTTCCTCAGGCTCCTCTGAGGACCAAGATTACTCCTTCTCCCCATATGAAGATTCTGATGCTGAAGCTTCCTTTCCCTCAGCTTCTCCCCCTGAAGACTACTCCTTTGGAGAAACTTTACACACTATGAGGGAACATTTTCACTGGGAAGGTCAGGACTACTCTGACTCAAAGATAAGGCTCAGAGAGTTTCTTTTACTCCCCCAGCACAGACCACTTGCCATCTCCCCAGTTTTAGACATTGTGGATGATGTTTACTTAGAATCCAGTTTGAACCCAGATTCTCTACCTCCTGCTCCAGCCAAACCTGACAGATACTGTAGAGTACCCGATTCCCACAAATTCCTTTATAAAAGCCCTGTTGCTGATCCAAAGACTATCTCCCAGGGTCCCAAAGGGGCTAAGGCTTCTATGGCAAAAAATCCTGTACCCTCTGAAAGGGACTCCAGAACACTAGACAGGTGGGGGAAAAAGGTTTACACCTCAGCCACTGGGGGAAAAAGGTTTACACCTCAGCCACTCTAGCTATGAGGGCACTAAATTGCCAATTTCACATGCTAAAATATCAGCAATTTCTAATGTCTCAGTTAAAACAAAAAAATGAGCACACTCCCTCAACAGTCTGAATTGAAAGAAATGCAGGATCTGTTACATGCAACTGAACAGGTGGGCAAACATACTTTACAATGCGGTTTTGATTCTTTGGAGGCTTCCTGTAGAGCAGCTGTCACTGGGTCTGTCATACGTAGGCATGCTGGGTTAAAGGAACAAACTCTGCCTGATCATGTTAAAGCAAAGCTTCTGGATGCTCCCTTACAGCAGGATGTTCTTTTTGGAGTTAAAGCAGAAGAAGTCTTGAAGAAAATGGAGGATAAGGCAAAATCTATGCAGACAGTCGAAGAATTTCTACAGGTACAGCCCCCTCGCTTCAGCAGAAATTGGCCAACAAAAAATTGGTCCTTTCCAGCTACTGAAGGACCACAGAGGGGTAAATACAGACGTCCAAGAGGCAGAGGACAACCTCAAGCCCAGTACAAACCTCGACAATGGGGCACTGCAACACAGAAGGGAGGAGAAGACAGGTCCCAAACTACCAGAAGGCAAACTCAGTGACTTGCACCTCATCTTGCCAAGCAACACTCTCTTGGCAGCCCCCTTGGGAGGAAAACTCACACTTATTTCAGACAACTGGCACATTGTCACAAAGGACAAATGGGTCCTAGACATAATTTCACGAGGATACAGATTCCATTTTCACACCTTGCCAATGAAAAGAGGAATGCCAAACCTGCCACAAAATCAATGGGCAGAGGCACAAAAACAAATTACAGCTCTCGTGGACATGAGGAGCCATTCAACTGGTACCTACTCCAGAGCAAGGCCAAGGATTTTACTCAAGACTCTTTCTAGTTCCCAGAAAGGACAATGCCTGGAGACCAATTCTGGACCTTTCAATTCTAAACACCTTCTTACAAGTACCCAAATTCAAGATGCTAACACTACAGCAGCTTCTTCCCATGTTGGGCAAGAAAGCATGGCTAGTAACGTTGGACCTCAAGGAGGCATACCTGCATGTCCCTATCAGACAAAGTTGCAGAAGATACCTCCATTTCATTGCAGGTTCAACCCATTACCAATTCTCTGCACTGCCCTTTGGCTTATCTACTGCACCCAGGGTCTTCACAAAATGCCTGGCACCAGTAATTGCATACTGCAGACAAAGAGGAATTCAAATATACCCATACCTGGACGACTGCCTCATCCAAGCAGAAAACAGGGATACCCTCTTACAACATCTGGCTTTTGTAAAACATCTTCTAAGTTGCCTGGGTTACACAGTAAACGAAAAGAAATCAAAACTAGTACCCTCACAAAACATGACATTCCTGGGTGCCAGCTTGAATACAACGGCCCAGAAGGCTTATCTGACGCCAGACAAACAACTGCAACTGACTCAATATTTCAAAACAATGGCAACAAAGACCCAACTACCTGCAAGAAAAATTCTGCAGGCCTTGGGCTTCATGGCATCTTGCATACTACTAATACCATTTGCAAAGCTGCAAATGAGGAAATTACAATGGTACCTAAAAAGCGTATGGTCTCAACACAGCCAAAGCTTGGACACAATGATATCTCTCATTCCCTGCCTACAACAGGAGTTTCTATGGTGGTCACAGGCATGTCACCTCAACAAGGGTCAGCCTTTCACCTTGCCCCCAGCCAGGCAAACTATGACAACAGATGCATCGGACTACGCCTGGGGGGCACACATGGCAGGACAGTGCGTTCAAGGCATATGGACTGCAGATCAAAGGAATCTGCGCATCAATCAAAAAGAGATGCTAGCTGTACAGAATGCTCTGACAGCCTTCAAAAATCTGTTACGTCCAGGACAACTTACAATAAGGACGGACAACACCACAGTAATGTGGTACATAAACAAACAAGGTGGTGCACATTCTTACCGTCTATGCAGGCAAGCAATGACCTTGTGGAACACAGCTCTGGCTTACCAAGTTCAGTTACAAGCTCAATTCCTGCCAGGAAAAAAGAACACATTGGCAGACGACCTCAGCAGAAATATCATGGATCCCCACGAGTGGAAACTGGATCCACAAGTATTTGCAATGATAACTCAAAAATGGGGCCTTCCAGACATAGACCTGATGTTCATCGTGCATACAGCTGCAGTCATAACAGATGGGTTCTACTGCCATCAGGCGGGTCCTCGGTCGGCCGAATTCCAAAGTCTAGGTCCGGCGTTGGTTGTCGTTGCTTCTTCCCTGACGTCAGTGCGACAGGGGTATAAAAGAACCAGCCGACGCCATTTTCTCCAGTCTTTTTTGCCGCGCAGTGCCCAAAGCAGAAGCAGTTCGCAAGTGCCGGTCGGCCAGCTCCTGAGATTACAAAAAATTTTGGAACCGAAGTCGTCTTAAAAGCTAAGTACCCCGTTGGGGAAACTTTTTCTTGCCTCAGACCGATGTCAGACAAAGTTAATAATTGTATTTCTTGTGGGAAGCAAATACCGCAGAAGGATTACCATTCCCTCTGTATACCTTGTTTAGGCCCAGACCATGACGTCTCGGTCTGTCGCTTTTGTGCTACATTCAACAAACGCACTATTAAGCGTCGGGCGGAGTTCGCCCAGCATTATTTTGGGAAAGCATTTAACTATACTATGTCGTCGGATACTCCGACTCCGGTTTTGTCTAAAAAACGCAAAGACAAGGACCGACACTCGAGGTCTGCGGCCTCTACCGACACCACGCCAAAGCCGACTACACGTGGTCCGGTTCTCAGCGAGGCGCCTATGCAGCCCCTGATCACCGACGACACATCTTTGGCGGTGTCTCCTGTACCCGAGGTCGCAGGCTCCTCGGCCCACACCCTGACTACAGATACCGAAGCCACGCTTGGCATTGAAACAGAATATGGACAGGTCCACCTCCACTCAAGGTGTCTTCAGACCTTCCTCTTCATTCTCCATCAAGGCTTTCACCAAGTCTAAAGCTACCATGCACCCTAAGAGACCAGCTACACAGGGCCCATCTCCAGGCCCCATGCCTAAGAGACAGATGCTTAAAATGGCTGAGGATTTAATTACTCTAATCATAGGTTCTCAGCCACCTCCGGATAAAAGACCCAGAGTGGAGGAAGATTCCCCCTCTTCTGATCAGGGCTCCATTATTTCAGAGCACTCTGATTATCAGGAACAGTCTTACTCTCCTTTTGAAGACTCTGATGCAGAGGAATCTATTCCTTCTGTATCCCCCCCCCCCCCTGAGGATTACTCATTTGGTGAAACTTTGCATACCTTAAGGGAACACTTCCACTGGGAAGGCCAGGATTATTCAGATTCCAAGAAAAGGCTCAGAGAATTTCTTTTGTTACCCCAGCACAGGCCTCTGGCTGTACCTCCTGTCCTGGACATCCTATATGATGTTTACTCGGAGGCCTACCTTAACCCGGACTCCCTCCCTCCAGCTCCAGTTAAGCCTGACAGGTACTACAGGGTTCCTGACTCACACCAATTTCTATACAAAAGCCATGCTGCTGACCTAGAAACCATCTCACAGGGGCCCAAGGGAGTTAAGGCCTCCATTGCCAAAAACCCATTGCCTTCCGAGAGAGATTCCAGATCCTTAGAAAGGTGGGGAAAAAAGGTATATACCTCGGCTACCTTATCCATGAGGGCCGTAAACTGTCAGATGTAATGGGATCCTATCTCGCCTACATTCATGACAGGTGGGTTCGGAGCCGACTCGGCAACTTATATACTAGCACGAAGTCTCTCATTGGCTGGGCTATACCCTATCCCAGGATGCACTACACCTGCTTCCCCAGATCTCGTTTGCCGCTTTACAAGCTGGACGTGGTCTCGACTTGGTTGGAGCTAAGTGTTTATTTTTACCTTTATTGGTCCTTGACCTTGGGGTTTTTTGTCATTTATTAACCAAACAGCTGTTTTAACAGCTTCTTTATACTATTTGGGAAGTTTGAGTGCTTGAGTGTTGTCTGGTACTTGTCCCTTTTTGTCTGTCGGGCAAGGCCCATTTTAGTTAGAGGGCCCTTGCCCTATCCTTGTGTTCTAGTTAGTTAAAAGCCTATTATTTTAATTCCTTTGTGGTTATTTGTCTTTCGGGCCAAGCCCGTTTAAATTAGAGGGCTTTGGGCCGTTGTTCTTTGTCAGTTGCCTGTGAGGTAAATTTCTTCTAAGTGCTTGCGCCAGTGAGTCTCGCGCTTTTCAGTTGGCGCTGTTTTTTTGCTTTATAGTGCTTAAATTTTCTGGTGAACTCTATTTGTTGTTGAACCTGTACTATGTCTAAAGAACAAAAGTCAGGGTTTAAAAAATGCACCCGGTGCAGTTATAAAATGTCCATAACAGACAGCCATTCTATTTGTGTTTATTGTTTGGGGCCGAAACATCTACAAGAGACTTGTAGCGTATGTCATGCTTTTTCTGCTAGAGTTCTTCAAGAACGTAAGAACAAGCTTATTTTAAAAGGGCTTATTAAACCCTCCTTTGAGGAAGCTTTGAATCCTCCTGTTGCTTCCAAAAAGAAAAGATCGTCAGCTCCGACAAGTCCGTCGGAGCCGACTTCTAAAAAGAAAAAGCTGACCTCTTCTTCCTCGGCTCCACTGACTTCGGGGCCGAGTGTCGAAGAGTCTGCCTCGATACCTCCTACTTCGGCTCCATTGTCTTCGGAGCCGCAAGTTGGAGTATCGAGAGGTGAATCACCTCCATCGGCTCCAATGGCTTCGGAGCCGGTGGAAGTGTGCAGCTCAGACTCTTCCCCCTCGGCTCCGAAGAAAAAGGCTTCTTCGGTGCCGATGGTGGTCCAGGAGTTGGTGGAGTCGGCGCCGACAGTATTGGAGCCGTTTCGGAGCCGGTCCCCTTCTCCCTCGGAGCCGAGAGGAAAGTCTTCTCGAGTGTCTACCTCCTCTAAATCCTCGAGACTTTCAGATTCGAACCTGGATAGGGTTTTACAGAGGCTCTTCCAATCTCCAGTATTTGCTAAAATGGTCTCGGCTCCAGCACAGTTTGCTTCGGAGCCGATCCCCGACACATTTGATTCCTCCTCCAACCTCCTCTGAGTTGTTGGAGCCGGTGGTGGTGGAGCAATGTGGAGCCATACGGTCGGAGCAGAGACCCCTATCAGGCCTTTCGGCTTCGACTATGCTTCCTACCCTGTCCTCCGGTTCAGGGTTTGGTACTGCGACCTCTACAGCCGGGCCCGAGGGGAATACTTTGGGATTAGGTGCTTCGGTGCCTAGTCTTCCTCTCGGAGCATCGGCTGCTGGAATTCCCAGTGCCATCGTGGCCTCTAGACCAGTGACTTCCTTGGATTCTGGAGGTCCGGCCTTTGAGGCCATAAGGAGCGCGCTGGCCATGCCTTTGCCGGTTTAACTAGACTCTACCTCACCGTCCCTAGATTTGGAGACTGGTGCCTCTGTTGCGTTGCAGCCCCCCGGCAGCGGGGCCCCAGGGCCTGAGGATACCCCAATCGGGGGTTCCCTTCTTCCGGGTGGTCCGTCCGAAACTGCTTCGGACGAACCCCCATGGAAGAAATTGTGTAAGAGGAAGCACGTAGACTCCCAAGATGAGTCTATTACATCGGATACTGACCTCGATGACGCGGAGGGGTCCCCCAAGTCATCTTCGGATGATCTCTCCTTCTCAGATATCTTGGAGATTCTGAGACAGAGAGGTGACTGGCAAGCCAAAACCCCTTCAGCTGAGGAGTCAGTCTTCCTCAAGGCCTTTGGGGCCCAGCCCTCCGCCTCCTGGGTGTCTCCGCCCTTCGATGAACTCCTTGATTTGGTTTCTCGAAGGGTGTGGGATCACCCTGATTCCGTGGAACCGGTGCCTGCGAGGCCCAATAAATTCTTATCAGCTCCCCCACAAAAAGAATTTCTCACATAGGGTGTACCGGTAGATGCTTTGGTGGTGGCTTCTGCCACACAGCAGGACGTGGCAGAGGCTTCGACGTCTATTCATCCTCCTAATAAGGATTCTAGGAGTATGGATAGGTACGGGAAGCGTACCCTGTCCTCAGCGGCCTTTACCTTACGGTCGCTGAATTATTTATGTCATTTTACTAGGCTCCAAAGGGATCTTCTCAAAGAGCTAAATGACTCCCTTGTTGGTAATCTACCTGAAGCGCTGGCCTCGACTGTTGGCGCACAGATGAATACTCTTTTTTCTATTGTTAACTCGTCCATGCGGCTCATCTCGTATGCGGCCGATGGAGCGAGTAGAGCAGCGGGAACAGGCGTTGCCCTTAGGAGACAAGCCTGGTTACGCTTGTGTTCGTTTACAGAGGCCTTTAAGTCTTCCTTCGCCGACGCCCCCTTTGATGGGTCATCTTTGTTTGGACCCAAGGTGAAGGACACACTAACTCGGTGCGAGCAGGAGGGCAAGACTTTGACTGCCGTTGGGGCCCGTTATTCCGCTCCTTCCAGGCCTTATCCCAAGGCTGGGAGAGGAGGGAAAATGTGGTTTAAAAAATCCCAAAAGTCTTTCTCTACTCCACCCAGTGATTCCCCCTCCAGAGGCAGGGGGGGGGGGGAATTTTGGAAGACGCCGCCCCAGAGGTGGCAGAGGCCCCCGTAACTCTGGAGACCGCGATTCCTTTCGTGGTTCTTCATACAACCAGCGTTCCTGAGTTGTTGCCCGACTGTGCAACTCCGGAGCCAGTCGGGGGTCGCTTTTGGCGCACCCACAAGCTTGGGAATCCATAACAAGCGATCAGTGGGTGCTTCGCATTATTACCGGAGGATATATCATCCCCTTCAACAAACCCCCCCCTTCTTTAAGGGTAATCCCGGACGTACCACCCAGTCAGCGGGATCAGGCAGCATTAGAAATCTCAAAGCTGCTAGAAAAAAGAGCCATCCAGCCTGTCCCCATAGACCAGATCGGATCAGGAACTTACTCAAAATTATTTTTGGTACCAAAAAAGACAGGGGACTTCAGGCCCATTTTGGACCTCAGTTCATTGAATCGTTTCGTCAAGAAGTCCAAATTCCGAATGGTCACTCTTCAATCTATCCTTCCTTTGCTGGAAAAAGAGGCATGGATGTGCTCAATAGATCTCCAGGACGCTTACTATCATATTCCCATAGCTCAAGAGTCCAGGAGACATTTACGCTTCCGCCTCGGAGCCAGTCATTTCCAATTCCGAGCACTGCCCTTTGGTCTCACCACAGCCCCCAGGGTGTTCACCAAGTGTCTGGCAGTGGTAACTGCTCACCTGAGAAGTCTGGGATTCCAGGTGTTTCCTTATCTAGACGACTGGCTCCTTACAGCCACCTCCGAGCATCTACTTCTCCAAGCGCTCAGAGCCACGTTCACCTTGGGCCGTTTCTTGGGGATCACATTCAATTTGCAAAAATCTGTACTACAGCCTTCTCAGCGTATTACTTTCATAGGCGCAGACTTAGACACAAAAGAATGCGCCTTTTACCGGCAGCAAGAATTCAGATCTTACAAGATCAAGTCAAATCCTGCCTTCACTTACAAAGAGCCCCGGCCCATCGGATCCTACAACTGTTGGGCTCGATGGCGTCGACTATACTTCTAGTTCCCTTGGCCAGACTTCACATGCGAATTCTACAATGGCTACTGTCGGTTCAATGGTCTTATCAGGAACTGCCCTTGAACCACTTAATCATAATCACGGAAAGTTGCCGTCGAGATCTGCGTTGGTGGCTTCTACAGTCAAATCTCGACCAAGGGCGATCCTTTATTCCCCAACGTCCCGTTGCCACTGTGACCACGGACGCCTCCCAGGTAGGGTGGGGGGGTCATTACCTGGACAGGTCGGTCCAAGGCACATGGCAGATCCAGGAAACGCATTTGCATATCAATGTCCTGGAGATGAGAGCGGTACTATTGGTACTCCAAGCTCTCCATCACGCTCTCCCACAGGGCCCAATTGCGATTCTATCCGACAACATGTCGGTAGTATGGTACATAAACAAGCAAGGGGGTACCAGGTCTTACCCACTATGCAGAGAAGCCATGAGACTTTGGCACTGGGCGGTAGCTACCAACCGGTTTCTAATGGCAACGCACATACCGGGGAAGTCCAATGTGATTGCGGACAGATTAAGCAGGACCATTCTCTTGCCCCACGAGTGGTCCCTCAATCAGAGTATAGCTGCGAAAATCTTCAACAGATGGGGTCTTCCTTGCTGCGACCTGTTTGCCAGCCCCCACAATGCGAAATGCAGAGAGTTCTTCACACTGTTCCCTTCCCAGGGACAGATTCCCAGGGATGCTCTGACTCACATTTGGCCCCCCGGTCTTCTCTACGCCTTCCCTCCGTTCCCCCTCCTACCGAGGGTGATACAGAAGGCCATTTACATGGAGAGCGAGATGATTCTGATTGCCCCGCACTGGCCTCGTCAAGTTTGGTTCCCTTTCCTATAGAGGCATGCGATAGAAGGTCCATGGTTTCTGGATCCGGTGCCAGACCTGTTGACTCATCAGTCAGGACGGCTTCATCCGTCTCTCAGGTCCCTGAAGTTGGCAGCGTGGTTACTCCACTTCCATCCTTAGTCCGAGATAATGCTCTCTCACCGGATGTGGTCCACATTCTGTCTTCTTCCCATAAACCTTCCACCATAAAACTTTATTCCAGTAAATGGAAAAGGTTTGCCTTCTGGGCTCAAGAACGAGGTATAGATCCTCTCACTGCTCCAGTATCGGAGGTTCTGAATTTTCTGGCCTTCCTTTTTCAGTCGGGCTCTTCAGTTTCTACCATTAAGGTTCAGCTAGCGGCAATCTCTAATTTTCATGCTTCATTTGAACCTTCATTGATGTCTCACAAACTTTGTAAGGCGTTCCTTAAAGGGGCTTGGCTCCTTAGGCCTCCTTTATCTCATCCTGTTCCTCCTTGGGATTTGAATATGGTTCTTGCTGCCCTAACTGCCCGTCCTTTCGAACCAGCTGCTACTTGTGATTTAAAATTTTTGTCTTGGAAAACGGCCTTTTTAGTAGCCATAACATCTGCTAGGCGAGTTTCAGAACTTCAAGCTCTTTGTTCTGATCCTCCCTATTTGATTTTTCACAAACATAGAGTTTCATTGAAATTGAACCCTGCATTTATTCCAAAGGTGGCCTCCTCTTTCTGTTTGCAACAAACCATAGAACTCCCTGTTTTTTTCCCAGAATTCTCCAATAACGCAGAATACATTTTACATCAATTGGACGTACATAGACAGTTACGTTTTTATTTGAATAGAACCGCTCAAATGCGAAAATCAAATCAATTGTTTGTTTCCTTTGCAGCGAACAAATTGGGTCAACCAGTATCAAAAGCCTCCATATCAAAATGGATTAAAGATTGTATCACTTTTGTTTATTCACAGGCCAATAAAGACCTTCCCTTTCCAGTCAAGGCTCATTCTACCAGGGCAATGGCTACTTCGGTAGCTTTTCACTCCAAGTTATCCATAGATGATATTTGTGCTGCGGCAACCTGGACTTCTCTGCACACTTTTATTTCTCATTACAAATTGGATGTGGTTTCTCGAGGCAGAGCTTCCTTTGGTTCCACGGTTCTCAGGAGTGTGTTCCAATGAGCCACCCGGGATGTAGGTGCTAGGGACGCTGTCCCACCTGTCATGAATGTAGGCGAGATAGGATCCCATTACATCTTTTAGTTATGTACTTACCATAACTTTGGATGTATGGGATCCATCTCGCCTACATTCATAAGTACCCACCCTCCTTCCCCCTGCCATTTGGATTTAGAGGCGATGTAGTCACTTTTTCTTGGCGTTCTTTCTTGAAGAACTTTAGTTGGTTATAGTGACTTATAGTGTCTCTGTGTTTACATGGGTGTATGAAAGCGAACAAACAAGATCTGGGGAAGCAGGTGTAGTGCATCCTGGGATAGGGTATAGCCCAGCCAATGAGAGACTTTGTGCTAGTATATAAGTTGCCGAGTCGGAGCCGATGGATCGGCTCCGAACCCACCTGTCATGAATGTAGGCGAGATGGATCCCATACATCCAAAGTTATGGTAAGTACATAACTAAAAGTTTCATATGCTAAAATACCAACAGTTTCTGTTATCTCAATTGAAAAGTAAAATGTCGCAACCTGAACAACCAGACATGAAGGAGTTGCAGGATTTGATGCATAGTGCAGAACAAGTGGGTAAACATACCTTACAATGTGGTTTTGATGCTCTAGAGGCCTCATGTAGAGCTGCTGTTACAGGCTCAGTCATACATAGGCATGCCTGGCTCAAGGAACAAGCCTTGCCTGATCATGTCAAAGCTAAATTACTAGACGCCCCTCTTCAAAAGGATGTACTATTTGGGGCAAATGCTGAGGAAGTATTACGGAAAATGGAGGAAAAGGCTAAATCAATGCAAACTGTGAAAGAATTTCTGCAGGTTCAACCCCCACGTTTTAGTAGAAATTGGCCTTCCAAAAACTGGTCCTTTCCTGCCACAGACAGACCCCAAAGAGGCAGATACAGGCGCCCGAGGGTCAGAGGACAAACACAAGGCTCGTACAGAGGCAGACAATGGCAAGCTCCTACACAAAGAGGTGGTGAGGACAACTCGCAATCTTTCAGAAAGCAAAACCAATGACTTTCCCCTTTGCATGCCAACCAGGTCTCAAATGGCAGCTCCCTTAGGAGGAAAGCTGGCACTATTCTCAAAAAATTGGCATATTGTCACAAAGGACAAATGGATCCTCAACATTATAAACAGGGGCTGCAAATTCCATTTTCATACCCTTCCAAAAATGAAAGGCATGCCAAACCTGCCACACAATCAAAGGGCAGAGGCACAAAAGCAAATTTCAGATCTTATAAACATGAAAGCAATTCAAGAGGTACCTACGCACGAACAAGGTCAAGGATTTTATTCCAGGCTATTTCTGGTGCCAAGGAAGGGCAAAGATTGGAGACCTATTTTGGATCTTTCCATCCTAAACACATTCCTACTCGTACCAAAATTCAAGATGCTCACTCTACAGCAACTTCTTCCCATGCTGGGCAAGGAGTCTTGGCTGGTAACATTGGACCTCAAGGAGGCATACCTGCATGTCCCAATCAGACAAAATTGCAGAAGATACCTCAGATTTCTTGCAGGTTCAACACATTATCAATTCTCTGCATTGCCCTTTGATTTATCTACTGCGCCCAGAGTATTCACGAAATGCCTGGCATCAGTAATTGCCTACTGCAGACTTCAAGGGATACAAATAGACCCTTATTTGGACGACTGCCTGATCCAAGCGGACAGCAAGCACATTCTTCTGAAACATCTGGCTTATGTAATAATGTTATTAAACTCTCTAGGATACACAGTCAACAAAGAGAAATCAAGACTAATACCCTCTCGGAAGATCATTTTCCTGGGTGCCAAATTGGACACAAACACCCAGATGGCCTACCTCACGCCAGAGAAGCAGGGGCATCTAATTCAATATTTCAGAACAGTGGCAAATTGCACCAGGCTGACTGCAAGGAAAATCCTGCAGGCTCTGGGATTCATGGCATCTTGCATCTTACTAATCCCATGTGCAAAGCTGCAGATGAGAAAACTACAATGGTACCTAGAAAACATATGGTCTCAACACAGCCACAGTTTGGAAACAATGATACCACTAATTCCATGTCTGCAAAAGGAATTTCTGTGGTGGGCTCAAGCATGCCAAACAAACACAGGTCTTCCATTCAGCAGGCCTCAAGCAGATCAAGTCATCACAACAGACGCCTCGGTCTACGCCTGGGGGGGCGCACATGACAGACCGGTGCATTCAGGGCAAATGGACCCAAAAAGAAAAGCACCTTCACATCAATCAAAAAGAAATGCTAGCAGTGATAAATGCTATTACAGCCTTCAGGGACCTTCTACAACCAGGTCGGCTATTGATAAGAACAGACAACACCACTGTTATGTGGTACATAAACAAGCAGGGAGGAACACACTCTTATCCCTTATGCAGACTGGCCATGTCACTTTGGAACATGGCCATGGACTTACAAATGGAACTACAAGCACAGTACTTGCCAGGCAAGGAAAACACACTGGCAGACAACCTAAGCAGGAACATGACAGATCCACACGAATGGAAGTTGCATCCAAAAGTTTTTACAGAAATAATCCAAGAATGGGGAAGGCCAGACATAGATCTCTTTGCCTCCCACAAAAGTCATCAATTGACAAAATTCTGCTCAAGGATCTTCCATCCAAAGGCCTGGAGAGTGGACGCTCTCTCTTTCAGTTGGACATCAATGACAGTTTATGCCTTCCCACCTCTTCCTCTGCTGCCCAAAGTCCTATTGAAGACCAGAGCAGACAGACCAAAGATGATCCTCATTGCTCCGGACTGGCCAAGGCAACACTGGTACCCACTACTAAGGAGCCTGACGCATTCCCCACCATGGACCCTGCCTCTAATCCCTCTTCTTCTGACTCAGCACAGCTTCAAAACTTTTCAGTCAGCTGAAGACACTCAATCTAGCCGCATGGAAGATTCCTTAGCATCACAGCAGGCCCTGCTCTCCAAGGAGGTGCAGGATGTCATTTTGGAGGCCAGAAGGCCATCAACTAGAAAAGCTTACTCTGCAAAATGGAAACGTTTTTGTGTTTGGAATGAGAAAAAGGGCCAGTGCCCTGGAAAACTGAATTTGCCTCAAATACTACAATATTTGGCCGAGCTGCTAAGCAGTGGACTTTCGTTCTCCTCCATCAAAATCCATGCCTCAGCCATCTCTGCAGAATACAACACTGATCCACCTTTATTCTCTCACCCTCTATTAAGACAGTTCCTCAGAAGGGCTAAGAATTTAAGACCTCCAAGAAAACAACCAATACCTGCTTGGGATCTTAATTTCATTCTGGAAAAACTGACTTTGCCCCCTTTTGAACCAGCTGCCTCATCAGATTTACAATATTTGTCCTGGAAAACCGCTTTCCTTCTGGCTACCACTTCAGCTCATAGAGTTTCAGAACTACAGGCTCTTATGGCTGTCCAGCCTTTCATCATCTTCCATCAGGACAGAGTTTCATTACGTACCAACCCGTCCTTTATGCCTAAAGTGGTATCCAGGGTAGCTTTAAATCAGGCCATACATTTACCTACTTTTTATCCTAATCCTCAAAACAAAGGGGAGAGATTGCTGCATTCCTTGGACATCCACAGACAACTGCGTTATTATTTGGACAGAACAAAGCCTTTCAGAAAATCAGAACAGCTTTTTGTGGCCTATGCGGTAGGAGCTCAAGGAAAGTCCGTATCCAAACAGACAATCTCAAAATGGATAGCCCACTGCATACGCCTTTGCTATTCCTTTCATGGCAAAACTGTACCTACAGGCATTAGAACTCATTCCACCAGGGCCACAGCCACCTCTGCAGCCTTCCTCAGAGGAGTTCCTACCAAGGATATTTTAGAAGCAGCCACTTGGAGTTCTGTGCATACCTTCTCTAAGCACTACAACCTACCATTATACTCCAAGTCTAGAGCAGGCTTTGCCACTACAGTCTTGTAGGGCATTTTGGCTCCACCTAGTGCCTACCACCCCTTTCTTAGCTTTGGGATTCTACCCATCTGTTATGACTGCAGCTGTATGCACGATGAACATAGTACAGTTTTGTACCTACCATAAATGTAGATGTTCGAGTGCTAATACAGCTGCAGTCCAGGTTTCCCTCCCACCTTCCCCTCTAGGGGTATTCTTTTATGGTGTATTTGCTTGCAACTACTGTTTTTTGATTATATTGCATTGCATTATTACATTATTTTATGTATTGCCTTCCTTCTGGGGGCACCTGACATCTTGGGCAAGAAAGACTGAAGAAAATGGCGTCGGCTGGTTCTTTTATACCCCTGTCGCACTGACGTCAGGGAAGAAGCGACGACAACTGATGCCAGACCTAGACTTTGGAATTCAGCCGACCGAGGACCCACCTGACGGCAGGAGAACCCATCTGTTATGACTGCAGCTGTATTAGCACTCGAACATCTACATTTATGGTAGGTACAAAACTGTACTTTTGCCAGTCCTCAAAACTACCAACTAACAACATTTTGTACAAGGACACTTCGCCATCAAGCCTGGAAAGTGGACGCACTCTCATTCAGTTGGAAAAACCTGACAGTATATGCCTTCCCTCCATTGCCTCTCCTCACAAAGGTGCTTCTGAAAGTCAGAAAGGAGAAACCACGACTGATACTCATAGCCCCAGACTGGCCACGCCAGCACTGGTACCCACTATTGAGGAATATGGCCCAGGGCCCACCTTGAATTTTACCACAAATTGCCCATTTGCTCACACAGCAAAACAATCAGATTCTTCACAGCCAGCTCAAAACCTTAAATCTGGCTGCATGGCAAATCACCTAAGCATCCAGCCAGCTCCTCTTTCCCAAGCAGTTATGGATGTTATTCTGGAAGCTAGGAGGCCCAGCAACAGGAAGGCCTATTCGGATAAATGGAAAAGGTTTTGCGCCTGGAACCAAGCTAAAGGCCAAAACACACTTTAGCCTCACATGCCTCAGATTCTACAGTATTTAACTGAGATGTTGCACAAAGGACTTTCTTTTTCTTCCATTAAAATCCATGCATCAGCTATTTCAGCCCACTACAACATGGATCCACCCTTATTTTCGCATCCACTTCTAAGGCAGTTCCTCAGAGGGGCAAAAAATATTAGGCCCCCCAGGAGAGCACCTACACCAACATGGGACCTCAATTTTGTTCTGGAAAAACTTACGCTACCTCCCTTTGAACCAGCTTTCTCTGCAGATCTACAGTTTCTATCATGGAAGACTGCCCTGCTGCTAGCAATAACTTCAGCTAAACGAGTCTCGGAGCTGCAGGCACTAATGGCAGTGGAACCTTTCCTCATTTTCCATCAAGACAAAGTGTCTTTACGAAGTAATCCTTCCTTCATGCCTAAGGTGGTCTCCAGTGTGGCTTTAAATCAAGCCATCCACTTACCCACCTTCTTCCCAAAACCACAGAACAAAGGAGAAAGACTACTGCATTCCTTGGACATTCACAGGCAACTTTGTTACTACTTGGATAAAACTAAGGCTTTCAGAAAATCTGACCAGCTCTTTGTATCCTATGCTACAGCTTCACAAGGGAAGGCCATATCAAAACAGACCATTTCCAAATGGAATAGACATTGCATTCATTTTTGCTATACCCATCATGGAAAACCAGTACTTGCTACCATTAGGCCCCACTCTACCAGGGCAACAGCTACATCCACAGCCTTTCTCAGGGGGTTTCCTACCAAGGAGATTTTGGAAGCTGCAACTTGGAACTCAGTACACACCTTTACCAAACACTATCACTTACCACTTTGCTCTAAGACTAGAGCTGGCTTCACCACTGCAGTTCTGCAGGGCCTCCTAGCCTCCTCTAACCCTCTACAACTCCTCCACCCATCCTTAGCTTTGGGATTCTACCCAAGTGTGATGACTGCAGCAGGGTAACACGCTGAACATAGTACAGTTTTGTACCTACCATAAATGTAGATGTTCGAGTGTTCACCCTGCTGCAGTCCAGGTTACCCTCCCTCCATCCCCTCTGATCTAACTGGCTAAAATCTCTACAATACCTTCCTGATGTATTTGCTTATAGCTGGAGGGATTTTGTGTTTGTGCAAAAATTGCTTAATTTGGTACTAATTACAGACCACCTTTTTGGGGGCACCTGACATCTGGGGCAAGAAAAACTGAAGAAAATGGCGTAGGATGCATTACATATACCCCTGGCGCACTGATGTCAGGGAAGAAGCGACAGCAACTGACGCCGGGCCAAGACTTTGGAATTCCGGCCGACTGCGGGGACCGCCTGACGGCAGGATAGCCCAAGTGTGATGACTGCAGCAGGGTGAACACTTGAACATCTACATTTATGGTAGGTACAAAACTGTACTTTTGATGTATAGGATTCCCAGTTAATAGTGGGGTAATTAAAGCCACCCATGAATATGGTATTAGGTTGGATGGTTAGTGTTTCTAATAAGTTTAAATACATGGTGTGGGTTTCCTGGGTCATAGAGGGGGACCTATAGCATGCAAGGAAGTGATATTGGATTTTACCTATGGTGATTTGAACATGGATCAGCTCAAGTGTATTGTCCTTTTTGACCAGCCTTTAAGTATATTTATTTTTGATGTAAATAGCAACACCTCCACCTTTAGTCCCTGCCTGTGAAGTAACTGGTCTAAATTTGGGGAAGGCATTATAACCTTGCATTGTTGGTGTGCTGTCAGTGGCTTTAAACCACGTCTCTGAGACCACACAGACATCAGCATTCTCTAGGGTAAAGAGAGCTTCAGGGAGTGGAGTTTTTTGTTTAGACTCCCAGCATTGAGCAGTAATACCTTTAGATTTTCTTGGTTTTGATTTGCTATGTCGGAAGTACTTTCAATTTGGCATTGCTTAAAAAAGGTACTAAAGGGCAAGACAATGTTTTAGCTAATATTTGAAAGCCTGGAGGGGAGAGGTATAGACCATCCCTGACAAAGCAGCGTGGGCTGTTGACCATCTCCTTCCATGCTGATAAATATTGTACCCTCTTAGAATGACACCAGAAACTAAGCCAGTTATTAAAATCAGTCACCTTTTGTTCGTATTGTGGCATCATCCTTGGAGAAGGTAAAATGTTGCTCAATGGTAGGTTCATGCCAGCCTGAGACACATATTCCAAAAGCTCTATGATGTCTCTTCATATAGTCTAGGGAGGGAGGTCATTTACTCCCACATGGACTATGACTGAGTCATATTGGTAATTGTAATCCAGTGACCTGAGTGCATGCATAAAGTGGCGGGTCCTAGCCCCTTATAAGCAACTGACCGTAACCTTCTCCTTACTCAGCCTGGTGAGAGGGACATCAGTGTGTCTCACAATGGCATCTCCAATGACTAGAATGCTGGATAGTGTTGTGATTTGCCTTATTGGCTTAGAGGTAGAGGCTCAATGAGATGTAGCTCTGTCATTGATGTGGGTGTTTTGAAAAAGTGCGTTTGGGGCTGCTGAGGGTATTTCTTACATGTACTTTGTCTAGGAGGTCTTTGTGGTTTAGGATACTCAAAATCCATAAACCCTGAGCAAAAAGACTGAAGTAAAAAAGCAGTGTTGAAGCTTACTAAAAATGAAAAAAAAATAGTGTAGTATAATGCCTCCTGTTAATGGTAAAAATAGGAAAATAATCAGAATCAGGCTGGCAATATATGTTTCAGAGCGTTAACAGTTAATGAGTGATCAGTAAGATCAGTTTGTTTATTTAATAAGTAAAATAAGGTTTCATAACAATAGGCTGCAAGAGTGTGTAGCAGAAAAACTGCAATATAACACACAAAAGTTGTGCTTTAGAAATAGGGAATGAACAAAAGTAGTAATTCACAGGTGAGTGATAGATCAACTAAGCAGACTTGAAACGATTGGTCATTTATCACAGCCAAACGGATATTTGAGTGTATAGTTAAACTGGTACATATATGGATGAGTCTAATTAAAGGTCTGAAGTTAAGACAAGTAAAGCAATGATTAAACTGATTGTAAAAGAGTACAATGATAACTATAGCCATACACATCAAAGAAAATGACAACTTTGGTGATTAGTAGTAAAAAAAAAAAAAAAGTATGGTCTTTTTATATTGCACAGCAGATGTGATCTCCAGTTTCATTCTTAGTAATGAAAGTGTACCACTGCTAGGGAAAATAAAAATTAAGTCCAATCTCCATCTAAGGATTTAGTTTCAGATAAACAGAAACTAAAAACTGCAGACTACTGGAGCACAGAACAAAAAAAATATCAGACAATGTTTTGTTGGTTAAGCATAAGAGGAATCAAAAACAAAGAACTGTAGTTCCAACAGAAACCAAATGATGACAAAATGTGTAAAGAACCAGTAGAAAATTCAGAATGTGGAGCTAGTAGAAACAACAGATGTGATCGGTCATAATACATGGTTGCATTGTGAATAAACGTAACAAAATGCTGCTCCCAAGCAGCAAATTCAGGTAACCAGGCAGTAAATTAGCACTCTTCACAACTTTATCACTCAGAGCAAGAGGAAAAGACATGTTGTGATCCCAAAGTCCAAAGGAATTAATGGCATTGAACAGCATATACTGCACGTGCTTAATTATACATGTGAGCATTTAAACATCAGTTAGCAAAAATATATGGCACTTGATCTGCAGGAGTTATGCAATCCTCCAGTAACAGAGCTTACCTTGAGTTGTGAGCAATATAACAACATACAACAGTGATCCAGAAGCATCCTGAAGCAGCTGTAGTGCAGTTTATAGAGGTCAGGTCAAGGGAGACATAGTTTCTAAGTTATTTAACTGGAATAATTTTTGTTTATATTTGTTAGACCACTTATGCAAGTGAAATATGTAAAATCATCTTGGAAGCCACTTGAGTTAAATGTCAGACCAAATGCAGTTATCAAGGCTTGGCACTCTGAAACAGGTGAGAAACAGCAGTGACAAAAGAGGCAGTCACAAATACACTTTGAATATCAAAACCCTGATGCATCTAAAATCCATGAGGTTCCAAACCACTGAACTGGAATATCAGAAATGACATAAAAGGAACAGTAGATTAAGCAAGAAACCAGCAACAGTGGCAAATCAGGTAAATTTGGTTCAAGGTGAAAGAAATGAAAAACAAGTTTAAAACATAGCAACAAATGCTAAATAGTGTAAAAACATAGCCTCGTTCCTATCAAAGGCAAAGAAAATACAGAAGAGACTAGCAGAGCAGGCAGCCAACTATATCTGTCATATTTATGTACGTTCACATAATCAGTAGCAAATAACAGTAGTTACTAGTTATTTTTTTAGAGAGCAGATTATTAGCACAAGCTGTACTAAATGGACTGGAAGCCTCATGTGCCATGGAGTGGCTCAGATCCATTGTCAAACTGTGATCCTAGGTAATTAAAGAAGTATCCGGTGAGCTTAGTGATTCAGAAAACTCCATTTACTGCCAGAAATCTGCTGTTATTATATTTTTCCCCTTCTTATATCACTATTGCAGTTCCTCTAGCAATTAATAGAAGTACTTCTCTTTTTCTTTGTCCCTGATAGTCTGTTGAATATCCAGCCTGAAATGTTTTCTTTATCAAAACCGTACTCTTTCCAAATGTGTCTCCTGTAGCATTGCTATTTGCACTCTACATTTCACAGTGTGATTAAACAATATTTTCTTTTTTGCTTATACCTGTGAGAATATTCACATTCCAAGATAATATTGAAAGTGCCTCTGTTATGATAAGAAATCTTTATTCTCACCTATTATATATCACTGCTTTTTTTAAATGTCTATTTCCAGCTTTTGTGATACATGCACCCACTAAAGTTTAGCAGGTTAATCTTTTATACATTTTTTGTCAGCATTGGAACCTGTCACATTTTACAAGTTTGTGTTTTAATGAAAACCCTCAATCAAAAAAAAACACACACACACACATCCAGAGCATGCCAATAACTTTTTAATTTAACACAAACAGCCAAAATAATGAAGTTTAATCCTCCTAATAGAAACAGTTGTCACAAATATCTGCAAACATAGGCCTTAAATAACCTAAAATTGAGGTTATCCATGCATGTTATTTTGCTTCAACTTACAGTAATTGGTGTCTGTTGATTTTTATCTTTATTCCCAGCACAGATGTGAAAGAAAAGAAACAACTTTTAGCCTTGTTGCAAACATTGTACTGGCTTTTATTGCCCTATTATCTGCTTGTCTCCACTATCTATGTAAATGTACAAGAAAAAAAAATAGTCCTTAGCTGCAGGCTTCTAAAGGCAAGCTGAAACATTTATTGCTAAAGGAAAACTTTTAACTGTATTCAGTGTTTTCTTACTTGTTTCCTCTTAAAACATTTTGTTATATTAAGCCCAGGGTCTTAATCCGTACATTCAGCTATGCAAAAGTGAGACAACATGTCAGCTCGACACATATTATTATTTGTGTAGTTAAGCATACCGTCCCCCACCTCGACAACCCAAGATTACAGCCTCTTAATTTAAGCACATTAATGTTTAGTCTTTTTTCAGTTTTTATATTGTGATGCCTACATTTCTTAATACTGAAAAAAGAAGAAAGAGGAAAAAGTCATCTGTTTAGTTTAGTATCGCTATCACATTCAAGAACAACTAAAAATACTGTACTAGAAAACGTGAAAAGTTTCATAGAAAAACTGTTAAGAAGGAAAATTGTTTTACTTAGTTACCCTTTTTCTCCCCCCACCCCCCTCAGTGCCCTTCCAAACATTAATAATGTGAAGTGAAGCAAATGCCTTTCAGTTCCCCACAAGTTTAACAAAGTCAACAAAAGTCCACTTTTTGCACTCATTTAGATACAACTATATTTCACAAATGTGGTTGATGCTTTGCAGGCTTTCATTTATTCACTAATTCACATGTTGGTGGTCTTCCTGTTCATTTCTGTATCCCAACTCTAGGTTCTAATTCAATTCCAAGCTAATCCTGATTCTTCTAGTAGACTCCCCTTGCTTTTCTCTCTCTCAGTTTGAAGCATTTCACTGTGGAACTGTGGAAAAGGTTTTACTAGCAAAGTATGTGTGTGTGTGCTGTATTTTCAGAAAAATGAGAAGCAGAATCACTTTCTGCTTGATGGCTCATTTCTTGTTGGACATACTTTAACATACTTTAGTATTTCCTCCTTAGCCTGTTCTGCATCAAAAAATGAATTTGATTCTCCAGAAAGAAATATTCTGAAAGCAGCAGCATGAATCTCACACCTGATTCTCTCTATTCCCTGATTGCTGGAATAAATTTAATTCTCTTTTGAATGGTGTACAGTGAATAATCATTTTTCACACTTTGCTGACTCCAGCTTTTAACACTTTTTTCACTGTTTTGTCAGGTTCAACTCTTTCTGCTGGTACATTTACATATGTACTAATCCAGATCTTGACTGCTTTCTCATGGCCAGATTTGGAGCTTACACACAGTGTTCCCTTTTAATTAATAGTTCCCACTGTGGAATACCAGTCCAGTTGCTTATTTGTGGTCATAACATTAATTGAATCTGTTCCTTGTAGTTTCCCCTGCTACAACAGAAAATCTTTTGTTTTTCCCTGCATACTCTGCCCATGATGGATCTCTCTTTGAAGTCTCATACTTAGCCAGCCTCTTTTCATTTCGATCTCTAATTTTTGCAATCTTACCAGCTCACCTGAATATCTCTTTATAGCTTCTTCCAATCTTTCCAGCCCTTTGTTGTTTGAGTTGATCACTTCCCATTTCTATTCTGATCAACAGATCCATCTCAGCAATATGGAAAATATCACGTTATACCTCTCCATAAAGGAGGAAGTTCCACATAATTATCTAACTTTAGACCTATAGCCATTCTTTCACCACTAGCTAAAATCATGAAAAGATGCATACACAAACAAATCATGCACTTTCTTATTCAAAACAGAAAGCTTGCCGACTCTCAGCACAGCTTTAGGCCATTTCACAGTACGACCATGGCTCTTCTGTCTTTCTCTAATGTCATCAATCTTCATCGTAACAACAACAAACTATCTTCAGCACTCTTCCTAGATCTCTCAAAATCTTTCGATATGGTCAACCATCAGCTACTGCTCAGTACCCTACAAACCATCGGTTTAGACCAACACACAATACAATGGTTTCACTCCTACCTAAACGGTAGACAGCAGGCTGTTTTATGGCAGAACAAGCTGTGATCCCAACTTCCTCTAACCCTAGGTGTCCCACAAGGGTCCATACCAGGTCCCCTTCTTTTCTCTATCTTTATCAATGATTTGCACACCACAATCCCAGGAGCCACCTGCATCCAATATGCAGATGACTCAATGCTAATATGCTCCGCCTCCTCTCCTACACAACTTCTAACCCTCACCCAGACCACTTTTAGCATGGTAGAAACATGGCTAGCTAATCACTGCCTGCTTCTAAATCCTAACAAAACCAAGCTACTACTTTTCTCCCCTAACTGTAGAATTTCCCCTCCTTCCTTCAACATCAAATCTAGCAATGACACCATTATCTCTCTTGATGACCATACAAAGCTTCTAGGTGTAACAGTAGACGACAGCCTTAAATTTAATAAACATGTCAATCACACTAAGTCCTTCAACAAAAAACTTGGCTGTCTGTACAGAGCCAAACCTTTCCTCACCCTCCTAGCTAGGGCAGCTATTGAAAGATTACACCTCCTCTCTACCCTTATGTATGCCTCCCCTGTACTCACCAACCTATCCAAAACCGATAAATTATCAGGATGTTACAATCCTATAGCCAGATTCGCTACTGCCATGGCTTTTAGGACCCATCATTGCCAGAATCTCAAAGCACTGGGATGGCTAGAGTATCCTACCCTTCTACAGTTCAACCAGCTTATAGTAGTGCGTAAAGTACTCCATCAACATATCACCCCTGCCCTCAGAAATATTCTCACCCCTCATAGTTGCCCCCAGGCCATTATGCTCAGCTGATAAACTAATGATACTGACCCAAAAATCCAACATCTCTGCAGGCGATGCTATATTTGCCAACTCAACTGGTAAAATCTGGAATCTGCTCCCTACTACAGTTACCAAGGAAACCTCACTACCCCTATTTAAGAGAACTAAAAAAAACTTCACATCTAATTGGCTCTTGTTCTAAACCTGACTAATAACTTCACTAATACATGTCTTGCTACCCAACCTGCTGTTTAGCCAAGTATCTATGCCTCATAGCATTTGAATGTCTAAGCATTGTGAATTATGAGATCTGATTGTATTCTATGTTCACATTTTCTGTTGCGTCTTTGCCAATCAGATGTAAGTCTGCACATTGTGTATATTGATATCTGCCTGTATCCTTTGTCTATATTTTTCTAAACATGTCTGCCTGAGTTAATCACTCATATGTACTGTCTCTTTTTTGGTATGTGGAGCTTTTCTCCCTGGGCCTCTGCTGAAAATGGACATATATCCAGTCGGACTATCCTGGTCAATAAATGTAAAATAAAATAAATACACTCCTTCATTGTTTCATATTTTAATCGTCTCTAAGCACATTTGACTTTTTTTCCCTCTAGATTATTGGAAACCGTGTCTTGCACCAAAGGTGGAGCTTAAACTGCTTTTGGCTGAACAGCTGCAGGATTCTTCCCAGTTAGTGTTTTCTTTTCCCTTTTTCTAGCCGATTTTCTTTCATACTCTTAGTTTCTTCTTAGGTGGCATCCAGACAGTGTACTTACTTGCCAGTAACTAAATTTACTAAATGTGAGTGCTCCTGGCTGGCCCTTGTCTTTCAGTTATTTTTTTCACACTAGAAAGCTGAAGTTAATATGTTAATCTGTTTGCAGACATCTTGGAAAGTCCACATGTGCGTCTTGTGATGAAACTCAATTTGTCATGGGTGTGTTTGTGTGTGCGTGTGTTTGTATGTGCGTGTGCTTGTGTGCGTGTGCTTGTGTGCGTGTGCTTGTGTGTGTGTGTGTGTGTGTGTGTGTGTGTGTGTGTGTGTGTGTGTGTGTGTGTGTGTGTGCGTGTGTGCGCGTGTGTGTGTGTGTGTGTGTGTGTGTGTGCGTGTGTGTGCGTGTGTGTGTGTGCGCGTGTGTGTGTGCGCGTGTGTGTGTGTGTGTGTGCGTGTGTGTGCGCGTGTGTGTGTGTGTGTGTGTGTGTGTGTGTGTGTGTGTGTGTGTGTGTGTGTGTGTGTGTGTGTGTTATGATATATGGGCTTAATGGTAGCCATTGTCCTTAACCCCACCTGTTTTAAAACTGGCCATGCTCAGAGGTGTACATCGATTATTGTTGTAGGTTTGGGGACTGAGAATAGTGTGCTAATTATTTCTTTACTTTTCAGTCAAACCTCAGAAATATGCACAGAAGGTTGCTGTAGCTTGTATGGTTGCAGATCACAGTGTTGTCATTATTTCTTTAACTTTCCTACAAATAGCAGAGACTGGAAACATTGTGATTGTAATTTTTTTACTCTTCTTCACTGATCTCAGTGGTGTACAAAAGGACACATTGTGTAAGGGCAGTGTATTGTGTGGTTGAAATCATCATACGCTTATACAGGTTGAATATCTTTTTTGGGGGTAGGGGATAAGGAGGCATATGAGGTAAGCTCATCTGACAGTAACAGGTTGAATATGTTGCTGTGTTGCATTTGTTCTTTTGGTTGTACTGTAGCCTGACATCAGACAGGTATACAGAAGGTGGTTGTCTTTTGAGCATGGGGTGAGGAGTCATGCTGTGTATGACAGCAGTCATTTTAAGTATATAACTGTAGCCATTTATGACCTTACTTTCATACCAATGTTACACCAGAGGGATGCGCAGAAGGTGACTTTTTGGGCGGGATTGGGATAGAGAAGAAGCAATATTCCCAAAATGTATTTATCCTCAGACCTTTGTCTTCTCAGTTTATTGTAAGCTGCTGTTTTCTCAGCAATGAACCATAAGTCTTGTACACAACTTATTTCTTTCTTGAAAAAAAAAAATTAGACTGAATTTCTTTCTTTACTCATAATTTTTGTTCGGGCCATCACTTGATCAAAAGTTCAAAAAATGCTCTAGCGTGCAGTTTATTGCATCTATAACTCCCAGCAGGTCCACAGATCCTCTGCTTAATCCATTTATCTTCTACCCAGTTATTGCTATGCATTCTTGACCAGGTATGATGCATTGAAAGATTTAAAGGAAAAGTAGAGTTGCACAGTAGAACTGAGTTTTTTTTCTTGGTCATTATTTTTGCTCAAGCTGTCATTGGATGGAAAAGGGTTTTTTTTGCAAAATGAAAGCTTTAAACTGCTTCGTAGAGCATCTGGAAAACCATGACACCTGAAAAAGATGAAGAGTAAGGCGTTGTGTGGTAAAAGGAAGAAAAAAGTAATTTGTGTGATGTAGAGAGGTCAGGATGGGAGGAAACACAAGACAGAGAACTGTTGAATGTGTACGGGGAAAAGCAGTGGACCTAATGCCAGCTCATAGAGTTATTATAATGTGGAGAGACAGACTTGTCTCACAGAGGATGCTCCACCTTTGGAACAAGCTTTCTATTCATGTTTAACAAAGCCCCTCATTGGCCCTATTTAAACATAATTTGGGCGACTGGGTAGGTAACCAGAAATTCACCCTGGGGGTTCCACCTGTGTCTGTCTTGGACGGGGACAATAGGTGCTGATTTTACTGTCTGCTTGAACCAGACACCCTTGAGAACACAGGTTGAACTTGGCTAGGCTTGTAAGGGTCCTGGAGCTGTTAGCCTAATAACCTCCTGTGATCCTATGCATCGTCGTCATTGCAGTTAAATACCAGTTGTCATGAATGCCCACTGTGGTATGGGCCAAATTGGTGTGATTTGCAGGCCTTTAATAATGTAAGACCATTTTAATAGTATTTCAGTCTATGTGTACTACTCCTAATGCTTTTTGGGATGAGCTCTTAGGTTGCTTAGGAGAGGTGGAAGTAATGAGGTGATGCTCAGACTGGAAATATCCAAGGAGGGGCCCCTATTATGCCACTTGCTGTGGACCTCATAAATGCCACACCAGCCCCCAGTTGTATTACATTGTATGGGAGCCAATGCGAAGAAGCTGGGGCTCACCCATATGCACAGTTTGGGTGTAGTGCAAGCCATCCCGGAATTCCAATGGAAATAGCATACAATGTCCTTCTAGTTAAAAATACCTTTAATTCCCTGGTTAGCTAGTGTCCCTCTGTGTCTGTTCCTTGTTATGGATGGGGTGAATGCAGGTATGAGGGCTGCACTGGCTGTTGTGCTAGCATTCACCAGTCCATCCATTAAATGAAGTTTGAGTGCTTGGCAGCCTATGGCCATGCTACTTCACCTATGTTGCAGACCTGGTACTTCACGTAAGCTTCCTGCTCACAGTATCAGTTCTGCCATACAGGTGGAGTTCTTATGCCTGAGAGTTTTAGCTGCTGGGTCCTCAGGCACATTTACCCTATGCTTGAAATAGGTAATGAGATTTATTAGCATTGTATGTTAAAGAATCTCATTAATTGCTGATAGAGAGATGGGATTCCTGGCAATTCAGTACCTCTGCTTTGCAAGGTGTAATCTAGGCAAACCCACTCTCCTAAGATGACATCATCCCAGGGGAGAAAACGTCACTGCAGAGTAATGAGAATAGGATTGAAAGAGGCTGTCTACTGCACTTCTCCAAAGCTTTCGAAAGCTAGCCCCAAGGAGAATGGAAAGGTTTGTTCATAATTGCAAGAAAAGGATGGAGGAGGTTTTGCACTCTGCTACTGTAAATATTTCAGATGATGTCAGTCTGTGTTAAACGGAAAGATAACGATATGCTCTTAGTTTGTGGAATCTCATAGTGATAACGGAATAAAATTGCTGATATCTTTTTGTCCTGGTTTTTCTTTATCTCATATATGTAATTTTAACATGTATATTTTTGATAACAGAAAACTTGTAATAAAGCATTTGCTATAGCTAATTCTTAAATCATAATTTCTGTACTTACTAATGGAATGTTGTAAATTACAGATCCTGATGTCTTTGTGGATGCAGAAGAAACAAACAGAAAATTTATTGCAAAAAGTGAAGAACTCTATGATTCACTCATAAGCTGCCACTGGCAGCCATTAGATTCTGCAACATCTAAAATTCCAGCTAAAGTTTAAAGAACAATTTCACATGAAAAATTTCAGAAGAGCATTTTATTTTCCTGTGAAATGTTTGTCATGTAGACACTTTCATTCAGAGAGGAATTTCTAGGTGCTTGGTAAGAAGTTTAAAGATACTTTGCAGCTGCTACTGTCTATGCATCTTCACTAAATATTCAATGCTGCAAGCCTGGCATTCACATCTGGAGGAGTAATTTTTTCTGCGCATATTATTTGAAATTATCAGTTGTGTTTGGAGAGGCTGTTCTCTGTAGGTTTCGTATAACAGGACTTGCATTAATGCCAGTACACCTGAAGTGTCAGTCAGCTTATGGTCACCACTTTTCATCTGAATAGCAAACTTAGAAGTGGTGTCACTGTGTGCCTCAGTTGTCTGCATGATACACTGAAAAAAACTTATTTTTTATGTCTTCTTCTCCTTCCAATGCAGTGGAACTTAAAACAGTATAACTGTGGTGGATGAAGGAGCAGATCATTTCTTATAGATCTTGGACTTATGTCTTTTAAATCATCTTCCGTGATGGAATCTTGCCTTGTACCATAGGCTACAGAACTGAAGTGCTGCCTGACAAACTGTCTTAATTTCATTTTGATAGTGTTTGCACATGGATCCAGAATAAAAAATATCCACAGTTACAGTAAAAATGAGACAATTATCTGGACTTTGTTATAAATAAAAAAGTATAATATTTTTGGTCTGAAAGGATGCGGTCACAGTGTGACTGAAATTCTCATTTCTGTCTTAATTTCTGTATAAAATTGTATCCAACACTGGTCATTCTAGCTTAGTGTGATTTATTTTAAATATAATTGTAAAATATTTTGCATGCTGCAATACTTTATGAACCATGTCCTTCTACATAGCATTTCTTTAATTTCTGTATTGTTTTATTTTATTTTGTGAAATGCATCCCACATGCATTTCAGTAAAACAGCATGGAAAATTCCATAAGGATTTGCTTCAGAAATTGCAGTTATTTAACTTTTCAGAACTATGGTATTGTTTCCTGTCTGTGCTATCCAGGATTACAATTATGTTGACAACTGATGTTGCTAGTGAAAAGAATAGATACAACTTGATTGAGATGGTAAGACGAATGAAAAAGGATGTTGATGTGCAGTGTTGCTGATTGTTGTGTAGTGATCACTGTTTAGAAAAGGCTATAAAACAGCCTGAATATTTTTCATATAGTTAATGTTTGAAAACAGTATCCCATCGGTATTGTTTCCGTATTTTGAGTCACAGATAAAATGAATAATATAGAGAAGGAATATTGTTAAGTGATGAATACTATAACTGACAATATTTACTGATTTTGTAATCCAAAAAACACCCTGCAACAAAACTGATAGGTTAAAAGGTGCTTACTGTGCTTTTGAGTTGTAAGGTTCTTAATGTTTTTTATGTCCCCATGGTAGTTGTAGCTGCGGTAGCGTTGTCGCCTCACAGTAAGACGTCCTGTTCGATTCTCAGCTAAAGCGTCTTCTGTGTGGAGACATGTGAATGGGCGTGCCTTTGTTGAAGGTTGTGCATCAGGGCTGGCAACTCTGCACGTATAAATCTACTGCCAATCATTACCGGACCGGAGATCCGCTGTGGCGACCCCTAACCGGGAAAAGCCGAAAGACACAACAACAACAACAACAACAACAACATGATAGTTTTAGACCTTATATTTTGCATGTATGTAACACAGGGAGATGGACCAAACAAGTAAACATTGGGACATTTATGTGATGTCCTTCAAGGATGCATCTGCAGTCATAACATATGGGTTGTCCTGCCTCAGGCAGCCCTTCGGTCGGCTGGATTCCAAAGTCTGGGTCTGGCCTCGGCTGATGTCGCATTTTCCCTGACGTCAGAGCGTCTGGGGTATAAAAGCATCAGCCGACGCCATTTTCCCCAGTCTTTCTTGCCGCGTGGTGCCCGAAGCAGAAGCTGTTCGCAAGTGCCGGTCGGTCAGATCCAGTGAATTCAGCTACCGAAGACTTCGAAAAAGCTAAGTACCCCGTTGGGGACTCTCTCTTGCCTCAGCCGATGTCAGACAAAGTAAATAATTGTTTAACTTGTGGGAAACAGATACCTCATAAGGATTTCCATTCCTTCTGCCTTCCTTGCTTAGGCCCAGACCACGATGTATCGGCCTGTTCTGCCTGTGCTTCCTTCAACTGACGAACTCTTAGACGTCGGTCGGAGTTTGCAGAGGAATTTTTTGGGGCCACTTTTGCATATAAAATGCCGTCGGAAACTCCGACTTCGCATTTAGTGAAAAAACGGAAGGACAAGGACCGACACTCGCGGCCCGCGGTTTCGGCTGAAACCACGGTAAAGCCTACCGCGAGTGTCTCTGTTTCGGCCGAAACTGAGTCCACGGAGATTCCTTCTTCCGAAACCATTCAATCGACCACCGCGGCCCAGGAGCCCCCGGCTGAGTCGGTTACCGAACTACCTACCGAAACCAGTGTCCAGGAAATGTCCGACAACATCCCTTTGGACATTTCTACTCCTGCACGTGGGGCAGCTAGGCCCCCTGCTTCCATGTCCATTAAGGCCTTTTCTAGGGCTAAAGCTGCTAAACTTTCTAAAGCTTTGCCTCCCAAGACTACCTCCCAGAGGCCTACCTCTAGTTCACAGATCCTCAGCCTTGCAGAGGACCTTATTTCTTTAATTAGGGGCTCACAACCTCACCCAGACAGGGCCTCTCAACCTCCACCAGACAAAAGGCCCAGGACTGAACCCTCTGACCCACACTCTTCAGATGAGTCCACGGATGGCTCTGAGTTGTCAGACCACCAGGAGGAGGCTTATTCGCCCTATGAGGATTCTGATGCTGAAGAATCTATTCCTTCGGCCTCCCCTCCTGAAGAGTTTTCCTTTGGTGAGACTCTACACTCCATGAGAGAGCATTTTCAATGGCAAGGCCAGGAATTCTCTGATTCTAGAAAAAGGTTAAGGACCTTTTTACATCTGCCTCAACATAGGCCCTTAGCTATACTTCCTGTTCTGAATGTAATTGATGATGTGTACAATGATGTCAGTACAGCACCTGATACTCTCCCTCCGGCCCCTGCCAAGCCTGATAGATACTACAGGGTCCCGGATTCCCATTACCATCTGTTTAAGGCACATTCTGCAGACCCAGAAACTATTTCTCAGGGCCCTAAAGGGGTTGCAGCCGCCACAGCCAAAAATCCTCTACCCTCTGAAAGAGAGTCTAGAGCTTTAGAGAGATGGGGAAAGAAGGTATATACTTCTGCAACTCTTTCTGTCAGGGCATTAAATTGTCAATTTCATATGATACAGTACCAAGAGTATTTATTAGATGAACTGAATAAGAAACTTTCATCTCCTGAACCCCTTGACCGTAAATCCCTGCAGGATTTGGCACACAACTCACAGCAGGTTAGTAATCATTTCTTAAAATGTGGCTATGATGCATTGGAGGCTTCATTTAGATCAGCTATGACTGGGGCAGTCATTCGTAGGCTTGCCTGGCTGAAGGAACAATCTCTGCCAGACCATGTTAAAGCTATACTCCTGGATGCTCCAATGGAGAAACAAAATATATTTGGCTCCTCTGCACAGGAGGTCTTAAAAAAGTTTGAAGAAAAGGCAAAATCTGTGCAAACAGTTAGGATTTCCTGCAAGTACAGCCGCCTAGATTCAGCAGAAACTGGCCTACTAAGAATTGGTCCTTTCCAGATTCGGACAGAGCCTAGAGAGGCAGGAACAGATGCCCTAGAGGCAGAGGCCAATCAAAGGGCTCCTACAGAGGCCGTCAGTGGCAGCCTGCCAACCAGAGAAGTAGTGCAACAACAGCAACAACAACTACTACACCAGGACAGGCTCAATGACTTTACTCTGATTCCGCCTACCAGGGATCAACTGGAAGCACCCTTGGGCAGAAAGCTGGCTTTATTCTCAAACAACTGGCATTATATTACAAGGGACACATGGACACTGCAAATAATAGACAAAGGATACATGTTCCACTTCCACACTTTGCCAAAAAGACACGGAATGCCAAACCTACCACCAAATCAGAGACCAGAGGCTTTAAGACAGATCAACAACTTGCTTCAAATGAAAGCTATAGAAAAGGTACCACTTTCAGAACAAGGCCAAGGATTTTACTCAAGACTATTTCTTGTACCAAGAAAAGAAAATCAATGGAGGACTATTCTCGACCTGTCCGCACTAAATACTTATCTCATTGTCCCAAAATTCAAGATGCTGACCCTACAGCAACTTCTTCCCATGCTGGGCAAGGAGTCTTGGCTGGTGACTCTAGATTTCAAGGAGGCATACCTGCACGTCCCTATTCGACCAAGTTGCAGAAGACACCTCAGATTTCTTGCAGGATCAGAGCATTATCAATTCTCAGCATTGCCCTTTGGCTTATTATTCACGAAATGCCTGGCATCAGTAATTGCACACTGCAGACTTCAGGGGATTCAGATCTACCCATACCTGGACGACTGCCTTATACAAGCGGACAACAAGAAAAATTTGATAAAGGACTTGGCTTATGCCATCCACCTGCTACAGGCCTTGGGATACACAGTCAACATCCAAAAGTCAAGACTTGTGCCATCCCAAAGAATAACCTTTTTGGGTGCAGATCTGGACACAACCACCCAAATGGCTTTTCTCACAGAAGAAAAACAAAAACAACTTCCAGATTACTTCATGATGCTGACAAGACGAACTCAGCTTACTGCAAGGAAAATCCTGCAGGCCCTGGGTTACATGGCATACTGCATAATTCTGATACCACAGGCCAGGCTGCATATGAGAAAATTACAATGGTACCTCAGGAGTGTATGGTCTCAACACAGTCACAGTCTAGAAGCTTTGATACCAATCATTCCTTGCCTTCAAAAGGAATTTCTGTGGTGGGCTCAGGCCTGCCAGTCCAACAGAGGGTTGCCTTTCAACAAACCAAAAACAAAACAAACCATCACCACGGATGCTTCAGACCAAGGATGGGGAGCACACATGGAGGGCAAATGTATCCAAGGCCTATGGTCTCAAAGTCAGCTACGCATGCACATAAACCAAAAGGAAATGCTGGCAGTGATGCATGCAATCGAGGCTTTCAAACCTTTCCTCCATCAAGGCCACCTGCTAATAAGGGCAGACAACACCACGGTCATGTGGTACATAAGCAGTGGGGCACACACTCCTACCCTCTCTGCCGACTGGCTATGAATCTATGGGAACTATGCCTGAACCTCAATATCCAACTACAGTCCCAGTTCGTGCCAGGAAAAGAGAATACACTGGCAGACAGCTTAAGCAGAACTACCATGGATGCACACGAATGGATGCTGCACCCAGACATCTTCCAACTCATAGCAAAGGAATGGGGAATGCCGGAGATAGATCTGTTCGCCTCCCCTCTCAACCATCAACTGAAGACATTCTGCTCAAGGACATACCACCCACAAGCTTGGAGTGTGGACTCTCTCTCTTTCAGTTGGAAAGCTCTAAATGTATATGCCTTCCCACCTCTCCCATTAATGTACAAGGTTCTACTGAAGATCAGGGAGGAGCAGCCAAGAGTGATTCTGATAGCTCCAGACTGGCCAAGGCAACACTGGTACCCATTATTGAGAAGCCTGTCTCAGGCAAATCCATGGCTTCTCCCCCTATGGCCTCTTCTTCTGACGCAGAACAATTTCAAGATTATGCATCCCAACTTGAAAACATTACAGCTAACTGCCTGGAAAATTCCTTAAATCACAAACAAGATGCCTTATCACAGAGAGTGAAGGACATCATCTTGGAAGCTCGCAGGCCTTCCACAAGGAAGACATACTCAGCTAAATGGAAAAGATTTCTCATTTGGAACACATCAAAAGGCTCAGATGTGACCGTGGCAAACATGACACATATTCTGGAATATTTAGCAGAATTGTTCCACAATGGCCTGTCCTATTCTTCCATTAAGATTCATGCCTCAGCAATTTCAGCAGAATACAATGTGGATCCACCTATCTTCTCATACCCTCTCCTCAGACAATTTCTGAGCGGGATCAAAAATATTAAACCTCCAAGAAAACCCCCTCTACCCGCCTGGGATCTCAACTTTGTGTTGGAGAAACTAACACTTCCTCCATTTGAACCAGCAGCATCAGCGGATCTACAGTTTCTGTCTTGGAAAACTGCATTCCTTCTGGCAATAACTTCAGCAAGAAGAGTATCTGAGTTACAAGCATTAATGGCAGTACAGCCATTTCTTATCTTCCATCAGGACAGAGTTTCACTAAGAACCAATCCTACTTTTATGCCAAAGGTGGTATCTAGGGTATCCTTGAACCAAGCTATTCACTTGCCTACGTTCTTCCCAAATCCACAGAATAGAGGGGGAAAACTTCTGCACACCCTGGATATACACAGACAGCTACGCTACTACTTGGACAGAACTTAAAGCTAGGAGAAAAACTGACCAACTATTTGTAGCATATGCTACTGGGGTGCAAGGAAAAGCAATTTCCAAACAGACAATTTCAAAATGGATAGGAAATTGCATTCGATTTTGCTACTCCTTTCATGGAAAGACAGTTCCTGAAAACATCAGGCCTCATTCCACAAGGGCCACGGCCACCACTACAGCCTTCCTATGAGGGGTGGCTACCAAGGACATTTTAGAAGCTGCTACTTGGAGCTCCGTGCATACATTTGCCAAACATTACAATCTATCTTTATACTCCAGATCCAGAGCAGGTTTTGCTACTGCAGTCCTGCAGGGGATATTAACTACACCATCCTTTTCTTAGTTCCTCCTCCCCCAGATTGGTATTTTACCCATATGTTATGACTGCAGATGCATCCTTGAAGGACATAGTACAGTTTTGTACCTACCATAAATGTAGCTGTCCGATAGGTATGCATCTGCAGTTAGGTTTACCCTCCCTCCTACCCCTCAGTGGTATTCCTAGGGTACTTACCCCTCTTTTAGCTAGCTGGGGGAATCTATTATGGTGTATTTGTTTGTATATACATGTATATTATTATATAAGTTTGCAAATGTTTGGAACCTTTATTTTTTTTTGCATTTATCCAAATTTAGCCTTCCTAGAGGGCACCTGGCATCTGGGGCAAGAAAAACTGAGGAAAATGGCATCGGCTGATGCTTTTATACCCCAGACGCTCTAACGTCGGGAAAGTGCGACATCAGCCGAGGCCAGACCCAGACTTTGGAATCCGGCCGACCGAAGGGCTGCCTGAGGCAGGACAACCCATATGTTATGACTGCAGATGCATACCTATCGGACATCTACATTTATGGTAGGTACAAAACTGTACTTTTCCACTATTCATGATGGACAGAGGTGCTAAACTAGGGTTGAATTTGTGGTTACCCAAAGATTCATCCAAATCATATTCGAATAGAGTAAGAGAAGTACTTTGTTTTTTGTGGAGTAGGAAATTGTTCCATAGAAGCGGTATTCTCTGTGATACAAACCTGCCCCTCTAAAATGTTCTGTTTACTTTGCAAAAGATATAGAGATGTCTTGAGTGGGTGTTTGATACCACTGAATATGTAATAGGTATGACAGAATAGGATCTGTTGAAGGTCTGTATATGTAAGGTAGAGGTTACATGTCAGTATCCTGTATTATACTGAGAAGAGGGATATGTTCTTAAGACAGTCTACATAGTTTTTAAGTTTTAGGCCCTTGATATTTAAAAAATGTTGTGGTCATTCCAGTTGTGGTAATTGTTTGGACAGGTGCATACCAAAAGGGGTATTGTACATTGTCCATCGTCATCCTAATAAGTTCTGAGTACAGTGGAACATTTACATTCCTGGATCTGGGCTCAGTATTTTTTTTTATACAAGCTGTATGATAAAAAAGAACTTCCTTACAGAAATGGATAAATGATGATCAGAGGGCAGTTCATTTTTGACATAGGTTCCCAGATCCCCAACTATGGGATCAATTTTCAGCAGTGTTTTGTCAATGTGACTGTTACAAGTGGGAGTCATGTTTGCTGAAGAATACTGTTAGACACGGCATTCATTTTACTTCATGTTTTTGACACCAGCTATTTGTTTGGGACAGGCACTGTGAGATCTTGGTGTCCTGTAGGAAATTTATGATGGCACTAAATTTGCAGTCATCTGCAGACTTGGTCCACCACAAACCCTTAAACTTAACTTTGACCTCGAAGTAAAGACCAAAGAGGAGTGGCTCAAAGACTGAATTGTGGGGCATACCACTAGTGACAGGCCTTTTGAAGAAGGTATAGCTGCCTGCCATAACTTCTTGGTTTCTATTTGTGAGCCAGTTTGCTATCCAAAGAGTTACATAAGGTTGACATTTAGCTGGGAAAGTTTACAGATGCACAGTATACAGTATGCACTGATTTGCTCTTATCCATTGCTTCAGTAAGCTTTTCAAGGATGTCAGCCAGTTTAAATAGGCAGGACCTGCCCTTGACAAATCCAACCCTGGTTGGGTCAAGAGTCTGTACATTACGAATATCCTTGTGTATCAGTACCATAATGATCCTTTCCATAGCTGTACAGATGAGAAAGGTCAGGGTTATAGGTGTATAATTACCAGGTGGCTTAAGCCCACTTTTTTCCTAGTGAAAAACTGTTACTGTCATCCATTCATCCAGCAAAAAGCCTATTTTGAAACTGATATTAAATAGCTTTTGTAGAGTATTGGACAAATCTTGTTTCATGCTAACCAGTAGGTAACTTGATATATTATCTGACCCCATGGTGATAATGTTCTTAATCTTAGCACCTTGAGTACTTGTTCTTGGGTTGTGTGTCTGTGTCTGTGTGTCCCCAAGAAGACAAGTACTGAACGTATGCCAGATCTGGAGATCAGTGAGTAATGGTTGAGAAGACTAGATATAAAGTCAGGGGAGTAGCTAGCTTGAAAAGGGCATTGGAAAGCTGGGTGGAGTTCAGCCTTTCAGTTAGGATCATCCAGTCAAGCCCCATATTTTGAAAGACTTCACCTCTTCACTGGTAGCATCAGACATGCACTTGATTGCCAGTAAAGGGCATATCACATCTGAAAATTTTCTTGCTACCTTATAACATGTTCTTTTCTTTCAGACATTGAAGATCGGGGATCTGTTTGAGATCCATTTCTTTAATGTTTGAATGGACGACTATAGTGCAGTTGCCACTTTCCTAGGAAAGAAAGGGCAAAGCATAATAGAGCAGTATTATCCACATATTTAACAATAGGAAGCCCACTACAATTTCACCACATCTCAATTACAGAGAGGAAGGAGAGGAAGAACAGGAAGGGACCAAGTACAGAACTTTGGATATACTAGACATTATTAACTTTTTAGGGGAAAAGTTGTAACTAACCTTTACTTTAGAATATAATCTTTTTGCATAAGGATTTAACCAACTGACAGAATGAGAAACAGCAAGGCATAAGAGACAGATACCTTAGTAAAGTCTAGAAAGGTGTCTGTACAGTGGTCTCTGTTTAATGCAGTCTAAGTTGGTTTGATACTGGATTAATGTAAGTTACACCTCATGTTTAGGCTTCACTCCATGATGGAAACTCATTTAATATGTAACAGAATGCAAGTTGTGGATTCACACCTTTTCAGATAGCTTTGCATGTAAGTCGTTTACAGAGATGGGTCAGTTGCTGTGACTATATTATTTTGCCTTTCCGTGAGAGACTTTCCACAGCTGTATGACAGTGCTTTCAGTTAAGGAGTGTCTTAGGAGTAGTCACACTGTGGTTGCAGTTGCTGGTGGACTGCCATCTTTGGGTATCTAGTGGGAGGTCTTCTGCTCCAGCTGCTGCATGTCCTTTCATGCTGAGTAGCTGTTTCAAGACTGTACCATGGGAAGGAGGTTGGAAAGAAACCTGATTCTGCAGTCTGGTAAAAAAATTCTTATCGGAGGAGTTAGATGACTTAAGAGTATTTATTGTGCTTCCGGCACAGGGGACAAAATCATCACTGCTAGGTGTGTAGTTGCACTGTACATTCTTACCAGATTCTCATTTTAGAAATTTCTTTATTCTCTCAAGAGCCTTTAATTTTAGAATAATATTTTTCCTAAAGGCCTTAGAGGTAGTTGCTTATAGCAGTTCTGATTGTGGCATTGTAGTTATTGTAGAGGAACTTATAAACATTTAAGAAGTGTTTGTTCCTGTATGTGTTGATAATGGGGACTGGAGTTCTCATATTGGTAGGTACTGAACAGGATATGAGGACTGCCTGGGTCCAAATTTGTGGGCCAACAGGAATGTCAGGTAAATGGCTTAATGGTAGCTAACATATGGTTTACCAACAGAGATCATTACAAGATCACATGCAAGAGTGATCAGCATGCAACTCTGGTAAATGTCCTTCTACTAAGGTATGCTAAGGGTACTGGGGTAAAAATTCAGGGATTGCAAAGTAATCCCAAGTGAAAGGATCAGCCCATAGCATAAACATATGGTGGCCACAATCAAGCAATGGTCAGAGAAGTGCATGCAGGGCACCAGTAACCAAGGTTATGGGTGTCCTGCACACACACTTTTTGTGGTTTAGAAGCTCAATTTTGTGTGCTTGGCCACTGTTCGGCTTAATGGTCATTGAAGGCCATAATGTCAGCAAGGACTAGGATGAAGACATGAAAATTGACTGGAGCAAAAGCACAGGAGTTCAAGGAAGTTCTCAGGGTTGTCTCACCTCAGGAAGAGGCAAAATAAGTGGATCTGAAGAAGAATGGCAGTTTCTTACAACAAGCATGTATGAAGACTATGCAACAGATATGCAGAGTTAGGTCTAGGAATAAAGTATGTAAAAGCCATTGTCAGAATGCAAGACTCCTGGATGTTCTCAAAGAAGTAGAAAAAAAGAACTGGGAGATAAAAACATTATGGAAGTTGACCTCATTAGGCCAGTCATTGAATATAATTCCCCCTTTGGCATGTATCTGTCCAAGCATATGTAACAACTGAAATGCCCACAGAGATACCTTGGTTAAAGGATACAAGGCCTAAGCAAAATGTCCTACACAGACCATCTCAAAGCCCTGTCCGTATACTCTGTATCTTATAAACTACCTAGAGGTGACCTGTGTTTGGCATACAATGCATTCTCCAGCCCATTACTGATGGATTTGCTGCACATCAGTAATTGGCATCAGTAAAACTCAGTTTAGGGATCTCTACCTCTTCTGCAACATCAACAGAATGGTTTGGTGGGAGAGGTATATACCACAGGGAGTACCCCTGCTGTGAAACAGATTTCCCTCCACATAAAACAAAATTATTCCTTGTCTGTATTCAAGCGCAACTTAGATCTTGGATGAGAAATAGAAAATTCACCTCAGGACTGCCCCCCCCCCCCGTACTACGGGCAGAGGCAGCTCCTAAATACTTTCCGTGCATGAGAACCCTCAGATTATCTTTGTCATGATTCCAGTTATTCTTATTAGGGGTAATATATTATTATCTATCATGGAATGGGTAAGGCCAGTCCATAAGTAAATGGGATGAGTTATTTTGAGCGCAAAAGGGGAAACTGGCTAGGATTAAAATGGCCTATGAGGGCAGCTAGCCAAGTACTTATAAGAGATTAAGAAAGCACTTGCAGTGACAGAGCAAAGTGTTACAGAAATTTTACTAGCTTTGGGAAAGTGACACAGATGGCACAATGCTCTATGAAGTTGCAAGAGAACGATGGAAAGATTAAAAAAAAAAAAACAGTTGTCAGCATTCATAATGGATGCCAGCATCTGTCTACTCGCCACTCCATAGGATATAAAAAGCAGACTGGAGGAGCACTCCTAGTAGCTTCTGAATGAAGAAAGCCACACAAAAGGTGTGCTGTCTCATGCACAACCTTTGATGAATAAGGTGGAAGAGCCCACATTACAAGAAGTATTTAAAACAGTAAGGTAAATTAAATCAGTAAAGCAGTAGTCTTAGATGAACTCATAGCAGATATATGATTAAGATGTTTTGTGAGTTGGGGTAAGGGTACTAACCACAGTATGTCAAGAAAGGTGTGTCCCATATGACTGGCGAATAAGCATTTTAGTGCCAGTGTACAAGAACAAAGGAAATATTCACAACTGTGAACAGAAGTTTCAAAATGCTAGACTGCTGAAGAGGGTGGTAAATGAATACCCAGAGTACAAAGTAAGATGTGAGATGAGCTCAAGATGCAGTACAACCAATCTGTTTGAGACAGTGAAGTTAATGACGAAGAAAATGTCCAACTGGGCATTCTTAGACTTGAAGGCCTAGAAATGTTGCAAGAATTAGTGTAGTCTGTGTACAAGCCACGCAAGTATCAACAGTGTTTTGACTTCCCATGAGAGTAGATATGCATCAGGGTTCAGTACTGAGCCCACTCTTGTTCATATTAGTGATGGACTACATTACCAAACAGGTCAGAGGAGACGGCTCAAAGTCTGCTTATGTATGCATTATGGCACTAAAAGCAGACACTGAACAGTGGGAAGTGGAATGTAACTGAAGGCACATGATCTGAAACTAAGTACAGACAGCAGCAAATGAGGGAAATAAGACAAAACAGAAAACTGAGATAGGAGGAAAAAAAGAGTTTGTGAGGTTAACAGCTGCGGCTGTTTGGTAGATGTGATTGAGGGGAAGAAAAGTCTGAATGAAGAGATCAAAGCTAGAGTCAGATTAGCTGCAGCCAACTAACACAGCATCAGAATAATTTGTGATAGATTACTAAAGGAGCTTAAAGGTAAGGTATGCAAAACAGTGGTGTAAGCAGTGTTTTGTTATGGCACAAAAAACTTGGCAATGATGGTAGAGCAAGCTGACAAAGCTTGAGGTGCTTGATATAAAGTGCTTAAGATTGGGTAGTAGGATGCAGACTGTGCGACAGATGAAATGAGTTCAACAGAGCAAAGGCCAAAATCGCCTCAGCTGCAGAGAAAGTCAGAGAACAGAATACATTGGTTCAATCACATGTGCAGGAAAACAGAAAATAGTTTGGCAAATACAATTTGGGAGAGACAGGAAGAGGGCAAGAAGAAAAAAGTATGGCCAACTAAGTGATGGATTGCATGAGAGAAGACCCACAACAGGCATGAATGTCAAAGGTGGTAGGAGAGAGGATTTGAATAGAAAGAGGTTGCAGTAGCTGATGTGACACCCCAACCCTTTGTAAAAACTAGGAAAAGGGCTGATGGCAGCGGTGGGGGTGGGTGGTGGTGATGATGATGCCAATGCCCCTGATGCTTCTGTGGATGAACCAGAATTTGCTTACAAAACCAAAGCTTTGAGTTTAAAGCAGAACCAATCCATTGAGGACTCCCTGAACTCAGTTTTCTTGAAGAGGCTTAATTTGTACAAGATTAAGAAACATCTCGTGAAGTAGGAAAGTGCATGATTGGTGTCAAGGGCATTGGTTATAGGTGCTAGTCTATGCTTACAAGTGCATGCAAGAAGTCTTGGTAGTGTCTGTTATTTCACTTAGATGAGATAATACAAGGTGAAACTTGCTTATGTAATCAACAAATGTACAAAACTGAACAGTAGAGACAATTAATTGAGTCAGGGGAGATTTGAGCTGCAGGCACATCTGATTGGTTGCCAGGAGGTCCAGTATACTGTCTCCCAATGTATGAATCGGTCTTTGTTGGCAAAGGTTTTCACTGAAGAGGTTTGCTTCCTGAACAACTCTGATTGATAAATCCTGCAAAATGTTGAATTCATCCTCTAATATTACCTCATATTTGAATTATTTGTTATCCATGAGATAAGCTTAAATAGGAAGCTAGGGAAACAGTACAAACATTACATAGGCACATCTGCTTGCCAGTTTTTTCTCCTCTGTGTAGAATTGGAATATATAAAAGCTCTCAGAGACTTCTGAAGTATGTAATTGTACTCGGAGTTCTGAGACCAGAAGTAAATACTTTTATATGCAGATGCACACCACCACATATTTTGCATAGCGTATTTATTTATTTTACATTTGTTGACTGGGAGAGTCCAACTAGATTACAAGTCCATTTTCAGTGGAGCCCCGGGCAGAAAAACTCCAAGAGAACAATTTATTACAAACATAATGTTAAGGACAGAACTTTGACATACAATATTTCATAGAAGAGACTTTGAGATACATATTTCCGAAAAGATAGGATACATTAATTTTCTACTATATAATATTAATTTTAGAAGATATTCCTAAGCATGACATTCCTGTAATAGTTTACTATCAAAGGAAAGGCAGAGAGAAGTAGAATAAGGTTCCATGAGAGCAATTGTTTCTGGATATAGATGAGAGGGATAACAAATTGATATACAATATGTTTTCTCCTGATTTTAGTTGATTGTGGAAAGCACAGTATTCCTGGGGTAGTTTACACTAACCCATAGAGAGTGGGGATGAGCAGTAGATTAACCGTCCTAAGTGGGTACAGTGTTATGAAATAGCTTGACAGACTAAATTAAGTTGGGTGAAATGTCATAATGAGACATTAGCCGGGGGGGGGGGGATACAGGAGCATAGTCGGTTATTCATGAAGTGAGTTTTGACTAGTTTCTTGAACTGGGTTGGGGATTTGTTGACAGTTATGTGGGCAGGAAGGGAGTTCCAGCTTTTTGCTATATAGTGGCTGTAGACAGACTTACCAGCCTCATTGTTATATTTGTTTACTTTGAGGAGGTTTTGTGTGCTAAACCTTAAGGGCCTGGTGGTTGTATAGGGTTGCAGAAGATTTTGTAGGGCTGGGGTGTTATCAGAGTTATGTGTTATTTTGTGAGCTAATGATAGTTGATTGAGTTGACGTAGTAGTGGTAGTTCTAGCCAACTGAGTTTTTTTTAGGCAGTCACAGTGATGCGTTCCGATGGGAGAGGTTGTAGCGAATTTGGCTATCTTATTATAACAATTATCAAGTTTGTGTAGGTCAGATTTGTGGAGATTTGTAAGCACGGGGGAGGCATATAGTAAGGTGGATAATAGGTGAGTCCTGGCTGTTGTAGTTTTGGAGTGATCAGTGAGGATTTTTTTGTTCCGGTAGAGTAGACCAAGTTTTTTTTTTGTACTTTTTTATGGTTATAGAAATATGTAAGACAATCTAAGGTGATTATCTATTTCAACCCCTAACAGCTTGGTATGATTTGTGGGGGTAATTGTGGTATCGTTAAAGGAGGAGATGAAAGTATCAATGGGAGGTATGGATCTATGGGCGCTAAAGAGTAATAGTTTTGTTTTACTTGGGTTCAGAATGAGGCTTTGTTTTGTGATCCAAGTTTGTGTTAGGGCAAAGCATTCTTCTGTTAGGGAGTGAAGGATGTCAATTGATTTGGCTGTGCATATTATGGTGGTATCATCTGCATGTTGCACTATTGAGGCTTTAGGAATACTAGTTGGGAGCTGATTGGTGAAGAAGGTAAAAAGAAGTGGCCCCAGGATGGAGCCTTGGGGTACCACTAGAGAGATTTAGTAATGTATAACCAGGGACAGAAACTTTGTTGTTGAAAATAGAAGTCTTCAACAAAAATTTGAAGTCCTCCACAGCTTTTATGAGTGTACTATGCTAACAAATATTTAACCTCTCGTAATTTACCAGCAATACCACTAGCACTAATATGCAGTAGTTTAAGCCCTTTAGTCTTGGTTCACACCTTATATGAGGGAGAACTATAATTGTAACTTGGGGTACAGGTTGTAGGTTGGTCAGAATTTAAATGGATACCCTCATGGCAACCCATGCCCTTTGTTGCTTGAGGAAGGGTCTTATCAGTAGTTTGACATGAGCGCTGTTTTTAGGTCTTAGGGAGATTTGAGAATTTAGTCCTGTTGAGATGCAGTGGGGTCACAGTGAAGAAGCAAGTTTGTCATGATAGAAGAGGCCAAGGTATCTCCACTGTTAAATGGGAGTTCCAAGATGGTATACTTGTTGAAGGATAAGATGAGCAATGGTTACTACAAGGTGAGGGATTAAACACACAAATGGAGAACAGAATGTGATCCAGTAAGAGCATTTCAAGTGATAATGGCAGTGTACGTCCTATAGGGTTTTGGATGGAAGGCTTAAATTAGAAAGAGTATCACTGGTTGCATGGATATTTAAAAGTTAGTGAAAATAAATTGGAGCTGCCTAAGGTGTGTCTAAACAGGATTAGCCCTTGGTGTAAAGTGAGTAGAGGCATTCACTGAGAACCACCAGTTTGACTGGAGTTAAGGGGTTACAGGCTAAGCAGAGGTGGATGCCATGATGGACCAAGGGGGAGAAAGGACAAGTTGAATCCCCAGACAGATAGATGTATCTGTTTTAAGGAAAGGAGACAACAGGGGATCATGAAACAAATAGAAATATAGAGCTTGTCTACTACTTGGAGAGAATATGTTGAGTTCTAAAGGTATAGTGCATGGCTTTACCTACCTTAACCCCCAGATAGAGTTTCAAAGATTGAAGTCTTCAGCATGGTAGTAAATGACAAAGAAAGTAAGAACTATAAGGAAAGCATTCTGACCAGTGTAATGAAAGAGCAGAAGTAAGCGGAAGAAGAATTTTGTTAGCTACTGGATGTATCTTGTAAGGCAGCATAGTGTATGAACAAACTGACATGCAGTCAGTTAACAAATGGCATTAAGAAAACTATTTCAAACTCACCATACATCTTTAAGTAGCAAAAATTCACATTAATATAAACAATTTAAACTTTCAGATCTTTGCATTGCCTCACAAAGAAGTTGAAGTCCATTGGTAGAGGAATTAAGATTTTCTTTGTCAGTCTCAAAAAGGGTGAAGATTGCAGTTTAGTCATGCAGCTCAGTGAGTTGCAAGCAAGTTCAGTGACAGTGCAGGTCCCCACCAGTTGTGATCCAGTCCAACAAGAACATGCAGTACACTGAAAATATTGTGATTACACAGGGTTGTCTGGACACTTTGATAGGATAGAGAACGAAAAAGGATAAGGTAACAAATTAGTGAATCAGTTTTGTTTTGTGTAAATTAGCTTGTACATAAGTCTGTTAATAATGTAGCATTAATCACTTTTCACTCCACTGACATTTATTTGTTATGAATTTCAAAATCAATCTGTCAGGAGCTTGTCTGTATCATGTAACGGTACATAGTGATAAGGGGGACTGATGCATTTAACAATGATGGTTATGTAACTGTAGAAGATGGTACAAGCTAAAAATACAGAAGGAAATTTCATAGAATGTGAAATACAGTATGTAGGCAAGCACGTCTATACAGTGAGGCATCTGTTGCAAGAAAATCAAAAATTTATTACAATCCCAAATCTAAAGACTAGTTATAGAGGTGTTACAAATATATTGAAGTTGTGGGAATAAGGAGATGAATTGGCATGTACTGAAAGGGGTTAAATGATGTAGGACGTAGAGTCTGAGGCTGAAAGATTATCCTTTATCAAGATAATGTGAAGCTTTGCTATTGACAGAAAGCTGTGTAAACGTGTTCTGTGAAATGGCTTTGAAATACCCAGTTTGACCTTCAGAAGGCATGTGAAAATGAAATGAGCTCAATCAGACATGATGTTCTTCATGTTTCACTGTTGCAGTCATTACATTTGGGTAATCTGCTGGCAGGTTGCCCTCAGTCAGCCTGAATAACAAAGTCTTAGGTCCTGCGTCGGTTGCCGTCTCCTCTTCCATGGCATCAGGTTGTCAGAGGTATATAAAACATGCAGCCAACACCATTTTATTCAGACTTTCTTGCCACGCAGTGCCTGAAGCAGAAGCAGTTCGCAAGTGCCTGTCAGCTGACTCCTGAAATTTTCACATTCGAGTTTCAGAACCGAAGTCTTCAAACTAAAGCTAAGTACCCCGTTGGGGAAACTTTTTCTTGCTCCTTATCAATGTCAGTAAAAGTTAATAATTGCATTACTTGTGGGAAGCAAATACCTCATAAGGATTTTCATTTGTACTGTATTCCTTGCCTAGGCCCAGATCCTAACGTGCCTTGCTGTCGGTTTTGTGCTAGATTTAACCAACGCACTATTAAGCGTCTGTATAGTTTTGCTTCTAAATATTTTGGATCCAGATTTAATTATCCTGAAATGTCATCGGTTAGCAATCCGACCACCGGAGTTCACAAAAAAAATGCAAAGAAAAAGACAGAGACAGACCGTCGAAGTACAAAACCGACAACAAAGCTTGTTCTAAGCCTGTTGCCGGTACGCAGGTACTCAGTGAGGCGCTTTCGCAGCCCCTGATACCCACTACCTTTGAGTCGCAGGCCTCTACCGAGACCCATTTGGAGTCCGGTATGCTGCAAGTTTCTCAGAGTATTGAACCCACGGATGTCTCTCCCTTGGATGGGTCCGGAGCCGCCGAGCAGTCACTGGCTTCTGAGGGTGTTTTCAGGCCTCAATATTTTTATATTAAACCAATGCCAGCCTCAAAAACAAAGTCAAAAACATCTTCTATGTCTAAAAAAATGATGCTTGAGCCACGTGCTCAGGCCCCTATGCCTAAAAAAGCAGATGATCAAAATGGCGGAGGACTTAATTACCCTGATCGGTGGTTCCCAACCCTCACCTGCTAAGAGGCCTAGGCTAGGCACTGATTATGAATCTTCAGATCAGATTTCCATTTCTTCTGATCAGGAATTTTCTATTCCACCCTATGAGGATTCTGATGCAGAGGAATCCATCCCATCTGCATCTCCTCTTGAGGATTACTGTTTTGGAGAGACTTTGTGTACTTTAAGGGAACATTTTCACTGGGAGAGTCAGGACTTCTCTGAATCAAAAAAGAGGCTTAGGGATTTTTTTCTTCTTCCTCAGCGTAGGCCTTTGGCTATACCTCCTGTATTGGACATTATTGATGTGTTTGCAGAATCAAGCATGGCTCCTGATTCCCTACCTCCGGCTCCTAGTAAGCCAGACAGATCTTACAAATTTCTCCTGCTGCTGATCCCGAGACTATTTCACAGGGTCCCAAGGGTGTCAAGTCTCTACAGCCAAAAATCCTATCCCCTCTGATAGAGATTCCAGGGCGCTGGATAGATGGGGAAAGAAGGGTTATATGTCTGCTACCTTGGCAATCAGAGTCTTAAACTGCCAGTTTCATATGCTTAAATATCAACAGCATGTTATGGGCTTACTGAAACAGAAAATTATTATTTCTGATTGTGTGGAAAATAGAGTTACAGGAATTATTGCATTCAGCAGAACAGGTTGGAAAGCATACCTTGCAATGTGGTTTTGATTCATTGGAGTCCTCTTGCAGGGCCACAGTTACTGAATCTGTGATTAGAAGGCATGCCTGGCTCAAGGAGCAAAATCTGCCTGATCATGTTAAAGCTAAATTGTTGAATGCCCCCTTGCAGCATGATACTCTTGTAGTAAGGCAAAAGAGGTTTTAAAGAAAATGGAAGACAAAGTTAAATCTATGCAAACTGTAAAAGATTTCTTGCAAGTGCAGCCACCCAGGTTCAGTAGGCACTGGCCTACTAAAAATTGGTCCTTTCCTGTGTCCAACAGAGCCACTCAAGGCAAATCCAGGTGCTCAAAAGGCTCCAGATACCAATCACTGGGTTCTTACAGGTCAAAGCAATGGGGTGCCTCCACCTGCAAATCTGGAGGAAACAAAGCACAACCATACAGTAAGCAGTCTCAATGACTTTCCTCTACCATCACCAAGCACTTAACTTTTGGAAGCCCCCTTGTGGGGAAAACTAGCACTTCATGCTCAGAATTGGCAGTTAATTACCCAGGACAAGTGGGTATTGAACATAGTATCCCAGGGGGTACAGATTTCATTTCTATACTTTGCCAATTACAAATGGATGGCCAGATCTGCCACAAAATCAGTGGGCACAGGCTCAAACAAGTTATGTCCCCGATGGATATGGGGGCAATTCAACCAGTACCAGAAAAGGAAAAAGGACAAGGTTTTTATTCAAGACTTTTCCCGGTACCTGGAAAAGACAATTCTTGGCGTCCAATACTGGACTTATCGATTTTGAACACGTTGCTGGACATTCCAAACTTCAAAATGTTGACTTTACAACAGCTACTGCCTATGCTGGGCAGGAACGCTTGGTTAGTGACTCTAGACTTAAAAGAGGCATACCTGCATATCCCAATAAGGGAATCCTGAAGAACATACCTCCACTTCAAGGCAGGTTTTTTGCATTACCAATCCTCTGCACTGCCCTTTGGCTTATCTACTGCGCCCAGGGTCTTTACAAAGTACCTGGCACCAGTAATTGCATTCTGCATACAAATTTATCCTTATCTGGACGACTGTCTCATTCAAGAAAAGGATAAGGACACTCTTCAATATCTAGCATTTGTAAAAAGGCTTCTAACATGCCTAGGGTCCACAATAAATGAAAAGAAATCCAAAACTGGTACGCTCTCAAAAAACTACATTCCTGGGTGCAAGCTTGAATACAACTGCCCAGATGGCTTACCTTACGCCAAACAAAAGCAACTGACAATATACTTCAAACAAATGGCAACAAAAACCCAGTTATCTGCAAGACAAATTCTGCAGGATATGGGGTTCATGGCATCCTGCATTCTACTAATTCCATATGCAAGATTGCATATGAGGAAACTTCAATGGTACCTAAAAAGTTTATGGAGCCAACATTGTCACAGTCTGGAAACTGATTCCTATCATTCCCTGCCTACAACAGGAGTTTCTTTGATGGGCAGAGACATGTCACCAGAACAAGGGACTGTCATTCACTCTATCCCCTACCACCTAAACCCTAACTACAGATGCATCAGACTATGCTTGGGTGGCCCACCTGGCGGGGAGATGCATTCAGGGAAAATGGAGCCCAAAGCAAATGCATCTGCATATCAACCAGAAAGAGATGCTAGCTGTTCAGAATGCTCTGACAGCCTTCAAGGACTTACTTCATCCAGGACAACTACTGATGAAGACGGACAACACCATGGTTATGTGGTACATAAACAAGCAGGGGGGTACACATTCCTACCCCCTTTGCAGACTAGCCATGGCATTGTGGAACACAGCTTTGACTTACCAAATACATCTTCAAGCTCAGTTCTTGCCAGGAAAACAAAATACTCTGGCAGACGACCTAAGCAGACACCTTATGGACCCGCACAAATGGAAACTGGATCCACAAATCTTCAGCATGTTAACACAGTAATGGGGAGCCCAGACATAGATCTATTTGCCTCTCCCCAAAATTACCAGTTGGACAAATTCTGCACAAGAACTCATCACAAACAAAGCATGGATAGTGGATGCCCTATCCTTCAGTTGGAAAAACCTATTAGTCTATGCCTTTTCCCCCTCTGCCTCTCCTCTCCAAGGTCTTACTAAAAGTCAGACAGGAAAAACCAAAAATGATCCTAGTTGCTCCGGACTGGCCTCGCCAACACTGGTACCCACTTCTAAGGAATATGTCAAAACTCCCTCCTTGGTATTTGCCTCAAATACCTCATTTACTGTCTCAGCAGAACAATCAAATTCTGCACATAAAGCTCCAAACTCTGAACCTTGCAGCATGGCTGATCATTTAATTATTCAAGCAGTACCTCAGTAAATCTGTGATGGATGTCATTTTGGAAGCCAGAAGGCCTAGTAGCAGAAAATCTTATGCTGATAAATGGAAGAGATTATGTGCTTGGAACCAAGCACAAGGAACAGACGCAACAAAGCCCAATATTCCTCAGATTTTACAATATTTGACTGAGATGCTTGACAAGGGCCTATCTTTTTCTTCAATAAAAATCCATGCCTCTGCTATCTTGGCTCATTACAACACAGAGCCTCCCCTCTTTTTTCATTCTCTGCTTAAACAGTATCTTAGAGGGGCCAAAAATTTAAGGCCTCCAAGAAGATCACCAACTCCTGCAAAAACTCACCCTGCTTCCTTTTGAACAAGCAGCTACTGCGGATATAAAATTTATATCTTGGAAAACAGCTTTTCTCTTGGCAGTCACTTCAGCAAGAAGGGTTTCAGAACTACAGGCTCTCATGGCTGTAGAGCCTTTTATTACATTTTACCTGGACAGTGTGTCCCTCAGGACCAATCTTTCTTTTATGCCTAAGGTGGTATCCAGTGTGGCTCTTAACCAGACAATTCACCTGCCAACATTTTACCCAAATCCGCAGAACAAGGGGGAGCGGATTCTGCATTCATTGGATGTACACAGACAACTAAGATTCTACTTAAACAGGACCAAATCTCTAAGAAGGCATGAGCAGCTACTGGTAGCATTTGCTGCAGGGTCAGAGGGGAAGGCTATATCAAAGCAGACTATTTCTAAGTGGATAAGCCACTGCATTAATTTCTGCTACTTGCACCATGGTAAACCAGGTCACATTCTACCAGGGCTGCCTCTACCTCAGCAGCTTTTCTCAGAGGGGTTCCAACCAAAGACATTCTAGAGGCTGCTACTTGGAGCTCTGTTCATACCTTCACAAAGCATTATCATTTGCCTCTCTTCTCCAAATCCAGGGCAGTCTTTGCCACTACAGTTCTGCAGTTATTTATAGCCGCTCCTAATGCTATTTAGTTCCATCCTCCCATCCATAGCTTTGGGATTCTACCCAAATGTAATGACTGCAACAGTGAAACACAAAGAACATAGTACAGTTGTGTACACTTAACAGATGTTCGAGTGTATTCACTGTTGCAGTCCGGATTACCCACCCGACATCCCCCTTTTCTGTACCTTTTCTTTCCTTCACTATATACTAAAACCTTTGTGGTGTATTTGCTGTTAGATGAAGGTAAAGTTTATGTTGCTAAAAGTGCATTTACATATATTTCTATTTATTTATTTATTTATATATATATATATATATATATATATATATATATATATATATATATATATATATATATTTTTTTTTTCCCCTCATTTGGAGGCACTTGACATCTGAGGCAAGAAAAACTGAATAAAATGGCGTCAGCTGCATGTTTTATACCCCTAATGACTTGACATCATGGAAGAGGAGACAGCAACTAACACAGGACCAAAGACTTTGTTATTCAGGCCGACTGAGGGCAAACTGCCAGCAGATTACCCAAATGTAATGACTGCAACAATGAATACACTCGAACATCTACATTTATGGTAAGTGTACACAGCTGTACTTTCTGAAGATTTTGAGAGGTCTCTACAGTTTTTTTTTTTTTTTTGGGGGGGGAGGTATGCATTGTTTTTTTGTGAACTGATGTTTCCCACTTTTTGTTCATTTGACTCATTCACTCCAATGCAGCTCAGGAGGTTTGCACTGCAACTTCTAGTGGGCAGAGCCTAAGCCTTTTGACAGACTCAAATTATGTCCTCACATTTCAAACAAATGTCCATATTTCTAGAACCACAGGGGTTATGAAAGAAGTATGAATGGCAGATTATTCAAAACATTATTTTTTATAGTATTCTTTAGGTTTTAGGTCTTAAACCAAATTTTATATATCACAGTAAGCACAGTAACTATTACATTTGTAATACTTTGTAAACAGCTTACAATATCAGCAACAACTCAACTTACATGCATAACTGTAAGCAGCATTTTATTCATCTAGCTGAGAGCTTTCATATGAGGCAAAGGAGTTTTGTCTGTCACTTTGTTGTTGAGATATTTAGTAAAATGTGAACATTTTATCTATATAAATTAATATCATAAAAACAACACTTAATATCTATTTACCTGCAGTAGACGGGGTCAAATATTAATGCAGTTGAGTTTGCCATTGTGTAAGCTTTAAGATGAAATCTTTTAAAACTGTATACATAGCATGGTTGTGGAATTATTGATGCAAATATGAGCAAGCAATATTTGACACCTAGAGGCATCAGTAGGAGTTAACTGCAGATGCACCTGGAGGCATCACTCAGATGTAATGAGTTAAGTAGATCCCATGGAAATATTTAGACCTTTATCCCAAGCCCTTCTGTAACAGGCAAATGGTAGAATTTCCTGTTCTGCTTCCTCATCTTCTCAGCAATTTTTCTATCTTGTTCCAAGTCTCTACATGCGGGCATACATGTCTTCTTGCCAGCTAATGTCATGACATCACATGTTGGGTTATGAGATCATAATTAACCCCCCTATCCTATGTGGTAGTTATCTATCACTTCCACAAATAAGATCACAGTCCTAACATTCACGGAAAAGCTTCTGCATTTAATTTCCAGAAAGCTAAAGCAGTTTTAGTGTTGCTTTTGCTCACAGGTCATTAACCAGAATATACACCAACACTGTTGATATTGCCTGGATGAGGAGCAATGAGAGTCAATTAAGTACTGCCTTAAGTGCCAGTCTTTCAACGTGGTGAACCAGAGAAGGAAGAGATAGAGGGAGACATTAGAAGTCTATTGGAATTTACTCAGAATGGCATTGTTTGCGTGTGCCCAACATGGGATGCGACAGGAGACTCCATCGTTATCTAAAGCTGGTAACGGAATATCAAGAGAAGTTGAAGGATTCAGACTTAAGACACAACTCACACCCTCCTTCAGGAAAATTTCCCTTCAAAGTGTCTTTGCAGGTCTTCAGTGCTCGCACCTCTTCCTTAACTGGCAAGGGGTTTGGGCTTATTCTCCATAGCTGGCCAATGAATAAAGACTTGTAAGAGGTGCATTCCAAGTACCACATTTGAGGTGCTGCCTTGGATCCCACTCAACCTCTTCTACTGTCAGACCGCTTGATGGGTGTATTCAGGACTGAGGACTCTTCTTCCTAAGCTTGTATCAGAGTACAGCATAGCTAGCCTATGCAAGTTTAGGACTGTTCTCTTGGACCTCCCATACTAAGAAAGCCCAGAGAGCTTTTTTGTGGAACTTGTCCTTACAGGTTTGGGAGACCACCTTTAGGGAACATGGAAAGGTGCTAGACCCTGAGCAGGCCTTTTCCAGTAGTAGTACCACCACCTCCAACAAGCAATTCTGTTGGTGCTATAGCCCAGTCAAACTATGTTCATTGCTTGTGTTGCACACTTGATCACACACGCAGCCAAAATAGCTCTGACCAGCACAGGCTACAGATGGGGAGAATCTGTTGTCTTGGAATTTCCTTGGGAATTGGGGCATCCTTCTTCCACTCTCAGTTTGGCTATTTTTCATTGAAACTCCCACATTTGATGGCATGCACCCTCTGCTAGCACATGCCATAATGTCACATATTGTACTAGGAGACCATACAAGCCCCTGTGTCCCCACATTACTATATTTTATGCTGCTTACAGTTGAATAGCAAAGTCCTGATATTTATAATAAAAGATGGTCATATAGTCAAAATGTTCATGTGGCCACCAAATCACAGTTTAAGCCCACTTCAGCAAAGCCTTTATTGCTTGGAGCACAGTGTGAAGCACATAAACACTTTAATAAATTTCAGAGTTTGTCACTTTATCCAAAAGCATGAGTGGGAGGAGCATTTTCTGTACCTCACTTCCCATAGAATAGTGGCATTTGAGGATGTTCAACATGAAAATTACTGGGAAAGTCTCTCACAGCCCCACATGTTAACTAGATCAGTGTCAGAAGGTGAAAGAAACTGAGAGCAAAAATCAGTCACATCTTCCTTTTAGATAAGTCTTTTCTAGAGACAGTCACATAGTCCCTATGTACCACATCATCATCTCTATTAGAGAGGGTTCACGTTCATGCCCACTTTCCTTATGGAGGATGAGGCCTGTGAGAGGTGCACCCTCATAATTCACATTGGGACTTCATCTTTGGGTAGAAGCCCTTCTCAACCTCCAGTTGGACAGATAAGATTATGCTATCAACTGGCTTGCACCTAGGAAATGGTCTTGAGTACTCTGGCCATATCTTTCTGGTAACACTTAGGACCAGACACTGCCCTTTCCTACTTTTCCTTCTAGATCGGCTGGATTTGATGGCCCAGATCCCATTAGGCAGTTTGACCTCTTGTCAGATCTGACCAAACAGATACAAGAGCATATCCTTAGAGAATATGACCTGACGTCAACACCAGACCTGGTGCAGTCCTCGTCTGTCCTTACACTACAATCAGTAGCTAGATCCTTCATTGATATTTACCCAGTAACTCCCTATTGTACTTATGACCCTAGTCAAAATAACCTTGTTCAAGTCTGCTGAAGCTGAAGTGGGGAGAGTTTGTCTTCCACCATCCGAGCCCTAGCAAGAGAGACTCTGAGGCCCATTAGCATAGCTGGTATGGGGAAAAGGGACTAGCTACCCAGGTTGATAGGTTATTAGGGGTAACAACTGGCATATCCCAATTGGTCTTCACTCTTCAGTTCAATACTGTCATTTAAATGCAGGTTTTGCATTTGCTGTCTGAGGTGCATTAGTATTTCATGTGTGGCATAAGCTGTAGCAGAGAGAAGAGTTGTTTCCCCAGAACTTCTTCAGAACTGAAACACTTTAGCACTCCATGTGTGGACTCTGGCAGATTTATGCTACATTTCTAGTAAGCAGTTGCTCCAGTTTAATAGGAGCAGAGTTCCTTTCCCAGACTTGTTCACAACTGAAGTGTTTTAGCACTCTATTTTTTCTCCCCTTAGACTTCATTTAACACTCTATAGACTATGAAATTGCTTCTTTGGGTAATGGACTTTTTTTTTGCTCCTCAAACCCAAAGGAAAGATCTTTTTTGTTCCTCACCACACAGCAGATCATGTGAAAACACTAGTGTCAGAATAGCTAGCTACACTTTGCTGAGGCTGCAGAGGTCCTTATCCCTGAAGAAGACAAAGATAATGATACTTGTTATCCCCATAGCTTCCTTCCATTGAAGAAATCCTCAGTATCATGAAATCTGCCATAGACTAATTTGTGGCTCCCCTATCAGGGACTCCAGTCTGCCAATAGTTATGAGTGAGTCCATGTGTAATATAGATGAAAGACTTGGCAATCTACTTCCATTCTCCCTTTGCCTTGTAAACTCTACAGGTAACAGTGGCCATCATTGGGATCACTGTAGGAATCAGATACAACTCATTAGAGAGTGAGCACAAGTCTTTTTATCTTAGAAGCATTTTAACAAACATTCAGGCAAAAAAAAAAAAAAAGATACCTAATTCTCAAGATAATATTTATAGTGGCTGATAACCCAGAGGTAAGGGTTCTTGGCAATCACTGGAAAGCAGTGGTCCTTAATGTAAAGGTTGTCAACGTACACCCCCTAAGGTCTTGCCCAACTTCTCCCATTGGTAGCTAGTTAAAGGTCATCTATCATTTCATCTTTCTGCTGAGAAGTTTATTACCAAGGACAATTATGTAAATGATTACAAGGCACCTTTTACCTTTGTCTCTCCATCCCTTCAGTGGTTTCCACTCAAACATAAATAGTGGCAAACCCAGAGGTTTCAAATCTCATAAACAACCTAAGAGTCATGCAGGAGGTCCCCCTTGACCAGAAAGGGTTTGGTTATTTTCAATAGAAAAAAATGATAAAGGATCCCAGGCCAGTATTAGAAATAAGTGGCTGAAATGCATTCATAATAAAAATAAAATAAAATGTTCACACAGTGTCAGTGTAGCTAAATCTTTCTTATTTAACAAAAGAAGAGTAGATGTACTGTTTCGACCCTGGAATGCCTACTGCCTTGTCAAGACTCCAAAGGTATTAGGGGGGTTTTCTGCAATTCTGAGCATTTTCATTTAGTTTCAGCTCAGGCACCAATATGTTTACCAAATTCATGCCTGTAGTACCAGCTCATCAAATACTGCAGGGAGCCAAGGTGCTCTCTTATCTGACAATGGATTCCTGGCTGCCCTATCCCAGATCTGGTATCAGTGGCAGAATCTGCAGTCACATTATTCCAATCCATAGGTTAATAGTGACTGTGGCAAAGTCACAACTGCAACTAGCTTAACTGTGTTCATTTATAGGCTCCAGTGGTAATACAATATCATGTAGAACAAGAAAATCCAGTCTGCTCAGGCCAAAGTATCATCACTTATGTCAATAACAGAAGCATCAAGGTGTTGGGCCTCATGTTCTTGACAATTCCTACCTCTTTGTCCAGTGCATCCTTTGATGTCAGTAGCCTCAGGCTACAGATTACATATTCTTTGTATCCTCACATCTGTATCTTGCAGATTTTATTTGTTGTATGTTGATCTTGAGAATTTCTCACTTTGCAGTCCTTTCTTTTTAACCATGCCGTTGGTATTGGTCACTACAATCACATCATCCCTAAGGATGAGGGTGTATTTCAATGAGCTTGACGGTCCAGTGTGTCTAGATATCTACATAAACAACACATCCTTGAAATGGAAATGAAAACAATTCTATTGAACCTGCAAGCATTCAAAACTCCCTTCCCTGTGTGTCTTCACCAGTCACTCAAATGATAAAGTAGAACAGTGTACATCAGAAACAGAGTGGAACATAATAATTTCCCCTATGCTGGGAGAATATGACAATCTGGAAAATGGCAAATCACATCCCTTGGAAATTAATTTTGCAGTTAAATAAACTAAGCAGATGCCCTCTGCTGCCCAAGTTGTCCTTCATTTTCCTTAACAGTTGAGAACATTTTTCTGCCAAGGGAGGAATCCATACTGTAATCTGTTTCTTAGACAATACCAAGTGCAGCACATTTTTTTTTTCTGTTTGGGCCACTGCCAAAAGTCTGGATCCTTTCTCATCTCCTCTTCCTGTATTTCTGGTCTGTCTTACCATTTTTGATACTGGACTCTTATTCTCAGATTCCACCTGGCTGCTATTTATAATGTGCATAAAAGTCTCCATGTGAATTTTGTAGCTCCTTAAAAGTATGCATACCCATGTTATAGGTACCTTCTTGTTAAGCACTCACTCCCCATAGGACTTTTTTTCTAGAAAATTTTACCCTGGTTCCCTTTGAGCTTTCTTATTTAGCAAAATTGAAATTTCTTACTTGAAAATCTTTTACCTTGTGGCAGGTCACCTCAACAAGAATAATTTCTAAATTGCAAGCTCTGTGGATACAGCCTTATGACAAAGTTTTTCTCTTTGAACTAACTCCTCCTTTATGCCTAATGTTGCCATTGAGCAAAATCATAACCAATGCATTCATTTACCTGTCTTTTTCCCCGTTCTGCTCAAATTCCACTGTACATGTAGCACTGTGTGGATGTGTCATCAACTGAGGTATTGTATCGATAGAACCAAATTCATTAGAAAAGACTTTCATCTTCTAATAAGAAACTTAGCCATAAAGGTTTGAGCATCACTCTTGTCAGAATGCTGTTGATATAAAACAAATCATTACCAGTAACAATTCATTCTACCAGAGCCTTAGTTGCTTCAGTAGTCTTTTTCAAGAATGTGGTCCTTGATGTTATTTGTACAAAAGCTAAATTTATTTACATTTGTTAACTGGGATAGTATGACTAAGCAAAAGCCTATTTTCAATGGAGGCCAGGGAAGAAAAGCTCCACAGTTAGCATTACAGTGTGTGACAATACATATAAGGTACAACCGAAAGAATAAATGTCATTAAGATGTACATATAGTGCTTAACTAAAACAATAAAATTACAATTTTATGTACAGTCTAGATTAAAGAGGTCAGTAAGATATAAATGATGAATCAAGGAAACTAGTATAAGCAGGACATAGAAGATGAGGTATTATACACACACACACACACACACACACACACACACACAAGAGAAAAGAATGGTTGGATGAGAGAGGAAGCCGACGAAGAAAATAAATGTGTGTCTTGAGTAGGGTGGATGTGTAGGCAGTATCAGGTATAAGCAGGACCAGTTGGAGATTACATAGATTTTTTTAGGTAAATGGGCTTCTCATATTAAATGTGTAGACATTACAGCCTAGATGTAATATCCAGAGCCAGAATTTACTTTGGAGCTACTGTTATCAAGGTTATGTTCTAATTACCCAGTAGTGCTAACTTGAGACTCTGTACTCCTAGGTGCTAAGGAGAGATCTTCTCAGATATAAAACTTATACATATACCATAACAATAGATCTGGAAGTGTATGCCTGCTTAAAAACATACCAGCTCACCTTACCTCTGCTCAGCAAAGTTGCCTTTTGTTTTTTAGTTTCAAGTGGCTATTCCCAGGTTTGAAGATTGTGAGAACCATGATGCATTATGGTAATAGTGATTGGTACTCTGCAGCCTGGGAAAGTGTGGTTCGCCATGCATTCTGAATGCCTGTGACCTTAGTCCTATGAGTTACCAAGAATGGACATACTCTTCCCTGTGCAGCATATCAATAAGTGTATAACATTTGTTTGATGTCTCTTACATTTGTATGCATGACAGAATCCTTAATGCAATCAAGGTTAGCAAGTGCAGTGGCCCACTTAGCACATTTTCTTGTTTATGAAACTGTGTTAGCAAATCAATGTCTATTCCATCTTATAAGTTTTTCACATTTTCCATTATATGTTTAATAAGAAACAAGCCTCATAAAACAGCATACTTTTTATCTTAACTCACAGGAAATAGCCTTGTGTTTTGCAGAAGTGGGCCATATTACACTGGTATCTACTTAGTTGGCTTGGTTTGGATGCAGTAGCTGCCCACTTTCTCAGTGTGTGACTTTTTTTTTTTTTAACTGATAATGCTGCTGTTTGGCCAACTGTTGTGCTAGACTGAAATTACCAGTACCTCCATAATATACTGCATATGATCCTGCAGTCCTGACAATAGATGGTAGTAGTATTCATGTAAGTCAGAGCAAGCATTCCACTAATGCGCAGGGTAAGGTAGTCATGGAATTTCCTCCCACAAAATGTATTAATTTAAAGTCATAAGTTGTGTCTGCCTGAAACATCTAGTACTGTACTAATACACCGGATGTGATCTTGTGTGTGACTCTAGCCAGCAATATCATTCATATCATAAATTTCCAGTCTTGAGATACTATGGATCTTTCCCTTTTCTGCTCAGAGCAGCAAGGCAAGGGAAGTTTTGTTGGATGCTTTCACCATCCTGTGGCAAGGAAAAGTACTCCACATACTCCCACTAGGCGCAAAGATTAGAGAAGAAAGACCAAAAACTAATTACTTTCACCTTGTTGTGTTGAAGATGGCCTTCCGGGCCCTAGTGACGACTGGGGTCTCCCATTGGTGGGGATGGAAGACCAACCTGCTCCATCTCAGTGCATGGCTCCATTTACAGATCACCTGATCTCACTGGACCTTCAAATGAGGATATCAAAAGTGACTGAAAGGTTAGGAAGCTTTCCACCAGGCAGATTACTCTGATGAGTGGAGAGTTTCTCCATCTTGGATGGAATGATGTCAACTTTCATGACATACAGACCTAGTTCTGGCACCTTATGATATAAAACTCTTATTCCATGGACAAAATGCATTTGTCTACTCTTTCTGCTCATCATTGCCTTGTGAAGAGTAGGTTTGTGGCGCAGCTGCATGTGATATAGCAGTTCTTTAAAGGAGTTCTGTCCTTTCATATACTTTCGATGACTCTCAATCTCATGAAATTCAGACTTCATAACTGAAATGGCATGCCCAATCCCTAGTTGAATCTACTGATGTTAAGTTGTCTATCTCGCCTTCATTCTTGCTGGATGGGTTCGGAGCCGACCTCGGCTCCGACTCGGCCACTCTAAAAGCTCGAGAGCTGGTTCCACCGGCTCGAGGCTCCCCTTATATCCCACAATGCTAGGCGTGAGTTACCTCAGATCTCGTTTGCCGCTACAGCGATCGAGGTGTGTTTTCTACCGGCTCCAGGTTAGTGAAAGTTAGACTAGTTTAAATTCTTTAGACTTAAGCTAGCTTAGTGTATTTTTCTTTCCCCTTAGTGTAGTGGATATTATTCCTTCATATCCTTTATCCAGCCCCCTTTTTTTCCAAAGAACTTATAGTTCTTTCCCTAAGGCCTTCGGGCCCTCCCTTCCCTATCCTTAGGGTGTGTATGTGTTGATTAGGGAATTTTAACTTAATTACCTTTAGTTTAAATATTCCCTTTGAACCCCTGTCAGTGTAATCTGAGTGTGTGTGTTTTCTGTGTGTGATTACACTTAGGTTCCTTGAGTATGTCCAAGGATACAAAGGTCTCAGGCTTCAAGAAGTGTGACTCGTGCTGTCAGAAAATGTCTCTGACAGACGGTCACACTTCTTGTGTGTATTGCCTGGGACCTTTACACCTGCAGGACTCTTGTGCTGTATGCCATGGCTTCAGCCCTAGAGTCCTGCAGGAGAGAAAAAATAAACTCATTTTGAGGGGTTTAATTAAGCCTGAAGGTTCCCTCTCTGTGTCATCGGGGAAACCTTCTAAGGCTTCCAAGACCTCGGCTCCAGCTTCAGAGTCGAGGCCTAAGGCTCAAGCCTACTGCTTCATCGGCTCCGGCTGGAGCCGATGAGTCTTTGACTGCAGTATCTGTGGTTTCCTCGGCTCCGGCTGGAGCCGAGGCATTAGAGATTCCTGAGTCGGCTCCGATCAGACCATCGGAGCCGACATCTAGAAAGAGATCGAGGTCACCGTCCCTTGGCTCCGTTCATTCGGCTCCAGCGTCTCCCTTGCTGTCTGAACGGAGCCACAGATCTCACTCCTCCAGGTCATCGAGGCTCTCAGATCACGACCTCCAGAGGGTAGTGAGTAGACTTTTGAAGTCGAGGCACTGGCCCAAATGCTCCAGAGTCCGACTCATCAGTCGATGCCTCAACTTGTTCCAATAAATATTCCTCCTCCGACTCCTTTGAGCTCGGAGCCGGGGCGTGTCGGGACCGAGACTGTGGTAGCGTCAGAGCCGATACAATTGTCTTTGGCTCCGTCGTCGGCTCCGATTTCCTTTTTTTTTGAAGAATCTCGGCGCCGGGCTTCCCTCGTCGGCTCCGAGGGGGTGAGTGGCATCGGACCCTTGTCCGACCCCCCTCTCCCTCTCGGTGCTTTGGCGCTGGTGAGTTCGGCTCCGACATCGGCCTTGGAGCCATCTCTGTCGGTGCCGAGGGAGGTTCTCAGCTTCTTGGAGCGGGGACCTCTGGCTCTGCCAGACAGGGGTGCGTTCGAGGTCATGCGGAGTGTGTTGGAACCTTGTTTGACTCCACAGTCGGCTCCGTCCGCCCCTCCCTCTTCGGTGCCTTTGGTTATGTCGACTCACTCCCTCATCCCAGACCGCAGAGAGCTAGCTCCTCAAGAATCCCCTGTGGGATCTCATCCTCTTCGAGGCCTCCCTGAATTGGCAGGGAGCCCCTAGGAAGAGAAAGTGTAAGAGGAAGCACATAGACTCACCTGAGTCTGTCACCTCTGACACAGATTTAGAGGATTCGAGGGTTCCCCGTTCCCCTTCTGAAGATGTCTCTTTGCAGACATTCTAGAGATCCTGAAACAGAGGGAAATTGGCCAGCCCTTAACCCTTTGGAGGATGAATCTGTGTATCTTGAGGCGTTTGGCTCTCGCCCTTCCACCTCCTGGGTGTCCCCCTTTGATCCCCTCATGCAGGTGGTTGCAAAGAAGGCCTGGACGGCTCCTGATTCAGTGGACCCTACCCCAGGAGACCTTCCAAATTTATAACAGCACCAACTGACAAGCAATTTCTCACAAAAGGTGTTTCTGTGGATGCTATGGTGGTAGCTGCTGCCACCAAGAAGGAACTAGCTGATCCTTCAGTGCCTGTTCATCCCCTAACAAAGAATCTAGGTCTATGGACAGGTACGGGAAGCGGATGTTCTCGTCAGCGACCTTTGCTATGCGTTCGCTGAATTACCTATGCCATTTTACTCGTCTTCAAAGGGACTTGATCAAAGAAGCGAGTGACATGTTGAAGGATCCTACGGCTGCGGGTTTTCAGGACAAGATGAACACTCAGCTGGCTACCCTGAACTCCATAGCTAACTCCTCCATGCCTCCTCTCTTATGCGGCTGATGGAGCGAGCAGGGCCGCAGGGACAGGTGTGGCCTTACGCAGGCATGCTTGGATGCGGCTATGCAACTTTGCGGACCCCTTTAAAACGTCATTCACTAATTCCCCGTTTGATGGATCATCTCTTTTTGGTCCTCAAGTGAAAGAAACCTTGACTAGGTGCGAGACAGATGGCAAGACTCTTTCTGCCGTCGGAGTCCGTTTCTCCACTCCTTCTAGGCCTTACCCCAAAGGCCAGAAAAGTGGAAAAATGTGGTTCCGCAAACAATCTCAAGGGACTTCGCCTGACGCACAGAGTCGGTTCCCCGCCAGAGGCAGAGGGGAACAACAATGGTAGACGTCACCCTAGAGGCAGGGGGGGTCCGCAGAACCAGGGCAATCGAGAAGCCTTCTCTGATAAGCCCTTTCAGCATCCCTGAGGTGTTGCCCGACTGCCCACCTTCAGAGGCAGTCGGGGGAAGATTGTCACTGTACCCAGAAGCCTGGCTATCCCTGACTCAAGACAAATGGGTACAGTCCATCATTTCCGAAGGCTATACCATTCCCTTCATTCGCATTCCAAACCAATCAAAAAAATCCCTTCCAGATGTTCCACCCGCTCAAAGGGATCTTGCAGCTTTGGAAATTTCAAAGCTGCTTGCAAAAAGAGCAATACAGCCAGTTCCAGCAGACCAGCAAGGATCTGGAATCTACTCCAGGTTCTTTTTAGTTCCAAAGAAAACAGTGGACTGGAGACCAATTTTGGATCTCAGTATCTTGAACAAGTCAGTCAAGAAAACAAGATTTCGGATGGTCACGCTGCAGTCCATCCTTCCCCTATTGGGAAAGGGAAACTGGATGTGCTCTATAGACCTTCAGGATGCGTACTATCACATAAAAATGAACAGACGCTCCAGAAGATTCCTCCGCTTCAGGCTGGGAACCAGTCATTTTCAATTCAGGGCCCTGCCCTTTGGTCTCACCACTGCCCCGGTGTTTACCAAATGCATGGCAGTGGTAGCTTCTCACCTGAGACGTCAAGGATTCCAGGTGTTTCCATATTTGGACGACTGGCTCCTCACAGCTCCCACCAAGCATCTTCTTCTATTGGCCAGGGACTACACCTTTCGCATTTGTCAAAATTTAGGCATTTCAATAAATTGCGAAAAGTCTGTTTTGTCGCCTTGTCATACTATTACCTTCATAGGCGCAAATCTAGACACAGTCAACATGTCTGCGAGACTAACAGATCAGAGAATAATAGACATACACAAACTGGTCTCGCTCCTCTTCAGCAGCAACAGAATCAAAGCCAGGTTAGTTCTGAAAGTGTTGGGGATTATGGCGGCTGCCATACCTCTGCTTCCATTAGCCAGATTCCACATGAGAATCCTTCAATGGATGCTCTTCACGCAGTGGTCATACCAGCAACTTCCGATGTCCCACACCATCATGATTACGCAAACATGCAGAAATCATCTTCTGTGGTGGATGTCTTCCCCTCAGCTCTTGTTGGGAAGACCCTTTGTCCCTTCCCCTCCGGTTGCTACTCTGACAACGGACGCCTCCCTGATCAGGTGGGGGGGGGCATTATCAGGGCAGAACTGTCCAGGGCACATGGCAACCAGACGAATGCCACTTGCACATAAATGTTCTAGAGATGAGAGCAGTGCTTTTAGCGTTGCAAGCCCTTCAAGACTCTCTTCCCTTCGGAACGATAGCAATCCAGACGGACAATATGTCTGTAGTGTGGTATATCAACAAACAAGGCGGAACCAGGTCCTACCCCCTGTGTCGAGAAGCACTCAGACTGTGGCAATGGGCGATTTCTTCTCAGCGGTTTCTGATAGCAACGCACATCCCCGGGAAGTCCAATCAAATCGCGGACAAATTGAGCAGAGCTATCCTCATGCCTCACGAGTGGTCTCTGAAAGACTCTGTTGTGAGAGAAATTTTTCTCAAGTGGGGTCAGCCTTGCTGCGACCTTTTTGCTACTCCCCAAAACAGCAAGTGCAGAGATTATTTCACCCTATTTCCTTTACCAGGCCAACCCAGCAGAGACGCTCTAATCCAAGTTTGGCCCCGGGGACTTCTGTATGCATTTCCTCCCTTCCCACTAATCTCTCAAGTGATACAGAAAGCTATCGCTCAGAAGGCCTCGTTGATCCTCATTGCTCCTTACTGGCCTCGACAGGTTAGGTTCCCCTTTCTACATCATTTTCTTTTGGAGCGACCTTGGCATCTGGACCTAGTTCCAGATCTTTTGATCCATCAGTCGGGTCAGTTTCATCGCTCCCTTCCCTCTCTGAACCTCACTGCTTGGTTCCTCCAGTTCCAACCTTAGCCAGGCTTCCTCAAATATCTCACTCTGTCCGAGATATTTTGATAGCTTCCCATAAATCTTCCACTCGAAAGATTTATTTGAGTAAGTGGAAACGTTTCGCCTATTGGGCTCAAGGAAGGGACATAGATCCTTTCACTGCTTCCATCCAAATGGTCCTTGATTTTCTAGCTGAACTCTTCCATGCAGGTTCATCTCCATCTACTCTTAAAGTTCAATTGGCAGCTATTTCTAACTTTCATGTGGGCATTTCAGAGTCTGCCATAATGTCCCACAAGCTTTGCAAAGCATTTTTGAAGGGAGTTTTTCTACTCAGACCTCCTGTAAGAAATCCTCCTCCTCCTTGGGACCTAAATTTAGTTCTTAGTTCTTTGATTCTTTCCCCTTTCGAACCTGCAGCCTCCTGTTCTTTAAAATTGCTATCATGGAAGACACTCTTTCTGGTAGCTATTACTTCAGCTAGAAGGGTTTCAGAACTTCATGCACTCAGCTGTCGACCTCCTTATCTGTTGTTCCATAAGGACAGGGTATCTTTACGAACCAACCCGTCCTTTTTACCTAAGATAGCCTCGGTCTAACCTAAATCAAAGCATTGACCTTCCTGTGTTTTTTCCAGAATATTCTAACAGGTCTGAACAAAAATTGCATTGGCTAGATGTTCATCGTCAGTTAAGGTACTATTTGGATAGAACCAAACAATTCAGAAAATCTGACCAGCTGTTTGTCTCTTATGCAGAAGGCAGAAAGGGACTTTCAGTTTCAAAGGTATCATTATCTAGATGGCTAACATCTCTGATTTCCCTTGTTTATGAAATTAGACACCAAAAGCTGCCTAACAAACCTAAAGCCCATTCTACCAGAGCTTTGGCTACTTCTATAGCCTTCCAAGACAGACTGCCTATTGACACCATTTGTGCAGCGGCTACTTGGGCTACTCCTCACACTTTCATTTCTCATTATAAGTTGGATTTAGCTTCTAGGCATAGAGCTAACTTTGGTTCCACTGTTCTCAAGAGTCTGTTCCGTTAGGCCACCCGGGACAAGGTGCTAGGGACGCGGTCCCATCCAGCAAGAATGAAGGGGAGATAGACAACTTAACATATAGAAGTTATGTTCTTACCATAACATTCCATGTTAGTTGTCTTCTTCTCGCGTCCCACCCTCCTTCCCCCTGGCCAGGACAGACCTAGAGGAGTTTTGATTGTGACCTCTCTTTCTACCACCTCTTACTTTAGGTATATGCTGCTGTGCATATTTTCCTGGATCAGGATGTAGGTCACCCTTCTCTTCTCCCTGGTTTATAGAGGTGGACTTTGTTTATAGTTATTCTGTTACTATTATAAGCTGGGCCTAGCTTACAAACAAGATCTGAGGTAACTCACGCCTAGCATTGTGGGATATAAGGGGAGCCTCGAGCCGGTGGAACCAACTCTCGAGCTTTTAGAGTGGCCAAGTCGGAGCCGAGGTCGGCTCCGAACCCATCCAGCAAGAAGAAGGCGAGAAGAAGACAACTAACATGGAACGTTATGGTAAGAACATAACTTCTATATTCATGGCACTGAAGTCTGCATATTGAAATCATGGCAATGAAGTTTGTATATTGGAAGTTTCTTTTTTTCTGGTGACCATCATCTCTTTTCAAAGAACACTGCAGTTCTGGGCTATCAAAACTATTATAAGGATCAGATCTTCCTTCAGACTAACCCAAATTTTCTGCTAAATGTGGTTTTTGAACTGTCCCTGATCCAATCCACTTATCTCTGTGTCCTAAGAGTAAAGGATCCCTTTATACCCTAGGTATAAATGTTTAACTCCAGTTTTGCCTGTGTCAGTATATGAGTGTAAGAAGTCAGAAGAGCTATTAATTTATAAGAGTTCATAGTGACATAGCAAATCCTTTCCAATGGATTGCCATTCACATTATCTTAACACCATCACTTCACTCATCACCCATTGGACAATTTCATGGTTAGAGGTCACTCCACTAGAGCCATGGCTGCTTCTACTGCTTCCTGCAGCAGTGTTGTAAGCATTTGTAACGCAGCCACTTGATAAAGGTGTGAGTCAGGTTTCATCTGTTAACTGCTTCATGTGTCAGCCTCCTGATTTTTACTGTTGGACTGCCTTCTGGGTTATTCCACCTAGCAACTTGGAATTCAGTGACTCATTAAGGAGGGTCCCTTTATCATTAAGTAAGGCTGTGTCTATTGTAGCTAACGTCAGGGAATGTTCTTTAGGGACCCATATTCCCTTCAATTGTCACCTTGTGCTTGGACATATTTTAATATCTGGATAAGGAGTATCAGATAAAGAGTAGTTACAACTGTGAGTCCAAGGGAGTTGTATATGTAGGATTATGCCAGTCCTGTCTGTGTTTTTATATAGGCAAAATGGAATGTAGATTACTGGACTGGATTTATGAACATGAATGTGATATAAAAAGAATGCATCTGAATAATGCATTAGCATAACATGTTTACATGTACCCTAACCAACATTTCAAATATTTGATTATAATGAAAGTCTATATCAGTGTGAGAGGGGGTCCATAGACACCGGTTTTCAAAGAAAAATATTTTGGCAGCTACTTTTAAATGCTTACAACTGGCCAGGCTTGAATGATTATTGCTTAATCGGTTGTATTTTAAAGCATAAAGCTTTAACCAGATAAAGCACCATTATTATTATTTCCATTTAGGTATGTTTACATGTCAATAATCTCAATGAGAATGTGTTTTTAATAATTTTGTTTTTACTCTTTTGGTTGTGTTATTTTTAATAAGATTATTTATTCAGAGCTTTTAGTGAATTAATAATTTCACACTTTTAGATTACCATGTTTATGCACGTTAAATAGCACTTTTTACAGCAATTTGGCACTTTAAAAAATGCAAGTGGGAGGGTTTAATGACATCATCCTTCACCCTTAGATCAGATAATCATTTTGACCTTATTTAAAAATCTGCCTTTTGTTTTTTTTAATCTTATGTGAAGAAGTTTATTACTGTTACATTAACAAAAGTGCTCATTTGTGGATAATACAAGTTCTTACATGAACCTTGTGGCTTCTTCTCACAGCTAATATAGTTTATGTTTTACAAGTTTGATTTTTGTCTCTGCTGTTTTAGATTGTCAAGCTGAGATGAATACAAGTTACTGGGGAAACTCCAGAGCATAAATAATTAAGTATAGTTGTAAACTAAGATTGTGGAAATGAAGAAAAAATTGTGGGACAATAAACTTAAGAATACTCTACAGAAAGAAGCAGAAACTAGAAACACAACAGTTTTAGCATGAACTTTGTACCTCGTTCCTCAATGTTTCTTCTGAATGTTTCACTAACAGAAATACAGTTAACAGCTCTAACATGAAGTTAGTATTGTTCCTCAGAGATGTTCCACTGATAGGAATACAGTTATCAGCCCAATCAGTATTTAATATAGCCCCTGAACAGGCTTTGTATGTCATAAATGGAGAATGACAACTGTCATCCCTCTGCACAAAAATGGGTCACATATGGACCCTGGAAACTACTGACCCAAAAGTCTCATATGCAAAGCCACGGAAATAATTATCATGGAATTGATCAATGATGACATAGGAAATGCTCCAAAACCCAATCCAGTTTGGTTTCATCAGTTGCAGGTCATGCCTACTCAACCTGGTGGACTTTGACAAGGTCATCAAAGCAATGGATGAAGACAAAACAGTTCACAATGCAAACCTGGACATGGCAAACATTTGATATAATACCCCACTCCAGCACTGTTGACAAACTCGAGGTTAGATATAAACCCGTATGTCTCCTGGTGGATAGCCAGCTGTCTCACAGACAGGACTCAGGAAATGAAAATTGGGAAGTCCACCTCTACAAAGAGACCAGTCACCAGTGGAGTCCCTCAGGGAGCGGTCCTGGGATCACTCTCTTTTTGCATCTACTTCTCAAAGGAATGATCATAGATTCCTCCATTGACAATATTCTCCAAGTAGGGCTGACAAATAACTGGTGTCAGAGCCATGGACTAAAACAGCCATGGCCTAAAGCTAAGTGCCAAAAAAAACATAATAGTATCCTTTGGGATGTTAGCCAGCCCCTGGTAACTACCATATTGACAACACACCCTTAAGAGCTGACCCTGTAGTCAGGGGACTTCGGGAAACACATAGACAGTAATCTTGTCTTTGACCATCATGTGGCTACGGTAGTGAGGAAATCATTCTATGTTGTACAACTTATAAACAAAGGTATGGCATCTAGATCCAAGGAGGTCATTGTTCCACTGTATTTGGCATTCATGACACATCATTGAGTACAATGTCCCACTTGGTGTGCATCTAGCCAGGCATGTCCAACAATTGGAATGCCCACAGAAGTTCCTCACTAAAAGAATACAGGACATAAATAACACATCCTCTACAGACCACCTCAAAGCCTCATCCCTGTATAACATCTCATTGAGGTGAGATTTATGACTGGCATACAAGGCATCGTTGGACCCCACTCTATTGAACCTTCTGCATATTCACAAAATAAACAGCACCAGAACTGCCCATTCTAAAGATACATAACTTGGGAGTAATGCGCAGAATTAATTTTCTGGTGCTTTCGATCCCATATTGATTGTGCTTGTTACTTCAAAAACATGCTTAGACTACACTATTTGTAAAATATACCAGTACTCAACTCCTGTGAGGTAGTTTCATGACCTTTTAATAAAACATTGGATGTGCTCTTGGCTAGAGAGATCTGAAAGCCTGGGTAAGGAGGGATTGCTACCAGTATTCTTTTTACTGCTACTTGTTGAAAGATCTATGTCTTCCTGAAATTGCTTGTGTCTGTATAGCATGGCATAACTCTTGTAAGCCAGGACAAAGAGGACCAGATACCCTTGTTGCTAGGTTGTTAGGGGTAACAACTGGCATATCCCAATTGGTCTTCACTTCAATACTGTCATTTAAATGCAGGTTTTGCATTTGCTGTCTGAGGTGCATTAGTATTTCATGTGTGGCATAAGCTTTAGCAGAGAGAAGAATTGTTTCCCCAGAATTTCTTCAGAACTGTAGCACTTTAGCACTCCATATCGCTGTCGGCATTGCTTTGGTTTACTGTTTCCTAGCTCATTGCTAGGTAGATGCAATACAGGGAACTACTTTTTTGTTTGTATATACATAACTAGTACCAAATTTCCTTGTATTGATTCTTTTATCTTTTCTGTTAGCATTTCCTCATGCCTGCATATTGAGTTAATGTGCATTCCCACAGCTAGATTTGTAAACAGTTGTATTATGAAGTAAACATGCAAAACTATGCAACCAACTTGCTAAACAGAACCAGTAGTTTTTATTCCAATTTCACACTAATTTAAAATTCAGTGTGTCTATCAGTTTTACTCACTCCGTAAGGTTTTCTGAAGCATTCTGAAAGTTTGCATCTGAAGCATGTTTTTGAATGCTCTCTATAGTTCCATTAGCATTTATGTACTGTAGTCAATTGCCATGTATAGCTGCTCTTTGTGGAAGCTTTTTCTGTAGCATTATATTAACTGCAAATAATTCTGTTATTTAATTTTTTCCACTGGTGGACTATGACATTTTGTGGGTAGCCATGTACAGGGTCAGGACTTCATCTAGGACTGCTACCTCTGTTCTCTTGGATTTGGGGTGCCAAGGACCTCCAGGCATATTCCTTGCACAGTGCTTCTTTTTCCTTGTTGTCAAAAGATCAGATATTGAAGTTCTGGCACTGGTTTCAGAGTCCATGTTTTGGATACTGGTCTTTTCTGCCTCAGAGTTGCCAGTTTATCCAACAATGGCATTTCCACTATCAATGCTTTTGGCAATGGCCTCATAGGTGCCAATGGCACAGATGCTTTTCCGTGTGCTTCTAACCAGTATTATTTATTTTATTATTAGTAGTAGTTTATTTATGTATTATTAATGTTATTTTTGCAACCAGTGCTGGTTTGTCTGATATCCAAGTGCCTGCCTTCTGGATTTTGGTGGATTCACTGCCAGCTTTCTGGATTTTGGTGGCTCCTTCATCAGAGCCTTTTAAGTGTGAGCATCCTTCTGGTGCACCAAAAACACCACTGTCTATAAGTGTTGTACATCCTCTTATGCCAGGGTGGTACTTTCTGTCACCTCTTCCCATATTACCTTTCCTGGGTTTACTTTAATATTTTTCCTACCTAGATAACTACATGATGTGTAGATTACTTGGAGTCAAAGCTTCCTCCTAAGAGTCAACAAAAGTATTTATGTAAAACTCATAGTATTGATCAAACCATTGACTGACCAATGGCAAACTTAGGTGACAAAGAAAGGATCTGCTCCTTCCACCATTATTCATGATGACCCCATATTTGTAGATTTTTGCAGCTAGTTCAACAGAGAGAAGGTTGGTCTACTAATTTATTGCCTTTCTTCAGAGGCGACTGCAAAAGCATTATTACATTCCACTTTATTCCTCCTGGTGCACATTCTTCAGACCACCACCAAACGTATGTCGGAGAACCCCAACACAGTGACCTGGTGCATATTCTTCAGACCACCACCAAAATTATGTGGGAGAACCCCAACACAGTGACCAAGGCCTTCATAAAAGCAGACCAAACTAGACCAGATTTTTCAGCCCCTGTGAGAATGGTATTTCTGGGCAGAAAATCCCAGTTCAGGTGGCACTATTTCTGCATAAATGCTGTTTATGGTGCCTATCCTACTCCTACAATATACCCATCTCTCAGCAAGGATTCCCAGGCCTTGGATAGATTGGGTTCTATGTATTCAAATCCACTACATTGTTGTGAGCACAGAATTTTCTCATACATATGCTATGTTTTCAAAGGGATGTTGCAGATGAACTACAGAGTACTGTGGAAGAACTGCCTGGTATCTAATTAAAGAAAATAAAAATAGGGCCCAGGATTCGACTTCACTGAGTCTCAGCAACCTCATTGCCTGTGTAGCCTCTTATGCTTGTGTGGTCCTGATGTTTATAGGAATTAAAGGGGATGAAGTATACCTTAATGAATGTGGGAGCTAAATTTTGCCTTCTACAAGATTTATTTTCCGGGACACAGAGGATCCAGCATAGCATATAGTTCCAAAGCACCCCACAGTGACATCAATAGAGGTCACCTAGAGCCAGAAATAATGAGGGTATCTCAGCTCAAACTGTTCTTCTTCAGAGGTGCACTGAATCTCAAAGTCTCATTTCCCCCAGATAGGTCTTAACATTCAGCAGCTCTTCTCTCACCACCTGGATTCATTGGGCCATTTTGTCCCAGGACAAGTTGCTGTCCCCTCAACCAGGAGTTCTAAATGAATGTCCTGCAGTATATCCTCTGAGTCTAGTGATCTCAGTAGTCGAGATCTCTCCTCCCTTCATTTGAATCTCCAGGATGTCTCATTCTCAGCTATCCTAGTGATTGGATCATACAAACTTCCAAGTAAGGAATCCCTTCCAGTTTTAGACTATTCAGTTGTTGGAGTCCACCCACATGTCTGACCTATAATGTGGGAAATTATAATGGGCAAACAGTCTTTTGAATGTAGATCTGTAATCTAGATATGAAGGCAATTATTCTTTGCCTCCTACCCTTTTTGGACTCACTTCAGAAAGGAGTTCTTTCTGCCCAGTCTAACATCATGGTGGTAGAATGGTCCATAAAAGGAGAAGTGGGGTGTCACTGTCATCCCGTGTGCCACAGGGCCATGCATGTGTGACAGTGAGCTATCCAATCAGAATGTTTACCAACAATATACATTCTTGGATAGGCCAACACACTAACAGACAGCTATTGTTTACACGTGTTGCACAAATGCCATTCAGCCCTCCAGTAGCAAAGAAAATATTTCACTGCTCTGGATTCCCTGTGTGAGTTTTGTTATATTTTCAACCAGTGACAAGCATTGCATTTCATTTTGCTTGATAATCTCCCTTACAGGTGAAGTGAAGGATGCCCTAGCTCACTCTTAACTGGATGATCTCTTTTGTACTTTTTTTTACTCTTTTTCTCTGATGGTGATATTCATTCAGAAAGTCAGGTTGCATACAGTCCTGACCATGCTCATTGCTCCCTACTAGAGGAAGCAGGCTGACTTTTACTCAGCCACCATTGAAACTCTATCCTATCAAGATGCTGCTGCTGTTTCACCCTGCTGAGAAGTTTCATCCAGACCTGCATGCATTGAGGCTGACCTCTTAGCTCTTCTGCTTTCAATAGTAGCTTAACTACATGATTTCTCAGACTTTATAGTCCCCGTTGCATCATCTTTACAGGGACCATTCAATCAAAAAAGCTTGCAGTGAGAAGTAGAATAGATTTTTGGTTTCAAACATCTTGGAGGTGAGGCCATCCATAAGGCATGCAGTGAGAGGTGGACAAGATTTTCAATTTGTGCAATCCATAGAGATTTAGACCCTTTCCCTGTACTTATTTCCTAGATCCTGTGCTATTTGTCAGAAATCTGTGATTCAGGTCTTAGTTATTCGTCTGTGAAAGTACTATTTTTGGCTGTCTCCAATTTTCAGAGGGGGCAAACTTCCATTTTTGTAGTATATTTGAAGGTATGCAAGGCCTTCTCTTGAGGGATCTTGCAAATGAGGCCCTTGATAAGACTCCATTTCCATCACAGTGTATTGTACTCTTCCTCCCTGTAGGCCTGCAGCATCAGTTGATATAAAATTCCTATTGTGGAAAACCATTCACTTTTTAGCCATAACTTTTGCCAATAAGATTTCTGAGCTTTAGGCTCCCTCAGTAAAACCCCCATAGACAACAGTTGACCCAGTTTTTCAGTTTACCAATACACTTTCCAGAGTGTTTTAACCATATGGATATCTCCTTAACTACTTGGATGTCTAGAGACATTTCAGGTTCTCTATAGAAAGAGCTAAATCTTGGAGGAAGGACAGTTAACTCTTTTTTTCAAGTACTAAATATGGACTTTTTCTAACTATGTTGACTTATTTTTTACAATAAGCATGAGAAATTACTGCCCACAACCTTTAGGTCTCATTCCACCTGAGCACTGGTTACTCCCATGACCTTTTTACATAATACCGGTGCTTAGTAGCATTGTCAGTCCAAGTCTTCTTTTGAGGTAAGTGCTGTAATGATATATCCCCAGGAGAGCTACCACCTAAAGAATTAGTTAGGGACTTTGCACTGTGAGGTTAATGAACACACACCTCTTGATATCATATATAAAAGCTAGTATTTACCATGATAGAGCTGTAAAAAGAAAGTACATTTTCAGTAGCATCCTTAACCTCCTATCCTTTGTCTTCTGTTTTGTCTTTTCCTTTGGCCTCAAATTTCCTCTGGCCTCAGATGTTTATAGAGACAGTGTCATGGTACATTACATTATTTAAGTAACAAACACATTACTTAAATACTTCCCCCCCTCAAATCTCACTATTAAATATATGCTCTCACAAATGACTTTCTCTTTTCTTTCCTTCCTCCAAGTTTCTTTTGAGCCATTGTTGTACTCATATATTAGATTATATTCATGACTGACAACATTTTCTCTGTTGATATGTCCTGCTGTCTTTGTATAACTCTGTTTACATTTTATTGTGTGTTCTGTTTGCATTCATTGTGTTATTTTGCTTAAAGTCATTCTAGCTTTTCTTATCTGCTTTTTATACCTTTTGTATATGTATTTATACTTGGAGGTTTTTTCACTGGACCTCTGATGTAAAGGGGCAACATATGCCCAAAGTAAAATGCTAATAAGTAAGTTAATTATGGGAGAAAGAATTATAAGAAGGCTGAGAAATTTTATCTACCAAGCAGTCTTAACTTCTGCATTGTTAGTCTTAAAACTTTACCTAAGGTAGACCTTCTTGCAGATCTATAGCGATATGGTACGCTAATGTAAATTTCATATTTCAGAAGAATCTGCCTTTGTAAAAATGTTTCATCTGTTTGTATTTGAAATGCTTCATGCTTTTGTCTGAAGTGGTTGTTTAATGAATTATTAGTGTTTTTAGACTGTTTATCCAAGACAGAAAAAAAAGTACAGTGAAGGAAAATAAAAATGATAAAAAAAGATCAGCGAGAGCTTCCATTTGTTGCCTGAACATGAGAAATTCAAATGTATGAGCTTCATTTAGAAGCCTTTTCAAACGTAACTAACTTTTTGAGGGTTTGCTCTCTGATAAATTATCTTTAGAACACTGCTGATAAAAATAATGATTCTGATGGTCTTTGTACTCAAATTAGGTCTTCTCAGTTTGCATCGGACTATTAGGAGTTTACTAAGATTTGTTTTACATTAAACTGAAGTTATATCAGTTTGGTCTAGATCCCCAGACATGGTCTAAAAAGCACTGTTTTAAATTTTGTAATAGACTGTAACAATCTATCCAAAATCTTTAATCCAAGTAAAAATAATGTTTCTTTTTTTTTGGTTGCACAAATGATCTCTTTCTTCGATATCTTGAACTATCTGATCTTTGTGTGAAGAGACACATGTCTACCTTTACACCCCTGTTCCAAACTCTGCATAGCTGCTCTGCTGATACTAGGCATCATTGAATTTCCACTCTACTTGTCAATTTCATAGTAATAACTGACCCAAAAAGATTGAAGTTGTTGACAACTCTTCTCCATCAAGACTGAAGTTGGTTGTGCCACAGTTATAAGTGTCTTTTCATACTGAGGTGCAGACCCATCTTGAGACTTGATGCTTGATAGTAAATGCTTGATGTTATTTTCACTCTCCACCAAGTGTGACATGTCATCAGCTTAAAGAAAATTGTTGATAATTCTGCCACCAATTTTTACTCCATACTCACTTTCATACTGCCCCGATTCCCTGATGATTTGCTCCACATGCAAATTACACAGATAAGATGAAAGGAGACATCCTTGTCACATACCTTAATTGACTTTAAACCATTCTGTTTCTCCTTGTTCAGTATGGAGTTTTGCTTCTTAATAGCAATAGAGATTGAATATGAGATAGATTAGGTGCTCTGACACAGCCTTCCTTTTCATAGTTGGCCGCAAGGCTTCATAATCTACAGGATCACCTTTTCACAATCAATAAAATTTCCTGTTCCCTTTCAGAATCCAGCTTGCATATGTGGGAATTCCTGCTCCTGATAAAGTTGCAGTCTCGATTTTATACTTTTGAGTAAAAATTTCTAGCATGTGAGATGAGGGTAATTGTATGCCAGTTGGAGCAATCAGTAAGATTGCCTTTCTTCAGTACTGTGAGGAATATGGACTTTTTCCAATTGGTTGCCCATAATGAAGACTTACATCTTTGTTGGCATAGTGTTGTCAACAGATCAATAGCTTTATCTGAGCCCTTCAATATTTCTACTGGAATTCCATCAGAACTGGGGGCTTTATTTGTTGGTAAAGTTTTTATAGCTGCCTCAACTCCCTCCTTTTGTCACCATTCCTGTTCGTATGTTGTTGCCTGGAACTGCTGTTGAATCAATATATCTTTAAGATATAAAGACTCTATGTATTCTTGACACCTATGTTTGATTTCCTTGACTTCATTCAGCATAGCACCTTGGGCATCTTTCAGCATACAAATTCTAGGTTGGAATTTTTGCCTTGACATCCATTTCTGCTTGTGTTGTCTCACTACTGGTTTTAAAGACTTGTTGCAATCTTCAAGTATGCTGTTTTTTTGTATTTTCCCACAATTCCTCCAATGTCTTTTCACTGGCTTGCCTGTTCAAAATGATGAGACAAATGTCTAAGGCATTTTTGAATTTCATTGGTATGTCAGAAACATCATACCTTGGAACACAACCAAGACATTGGTGCCTTCTCAGCTTGACCTTGACTTTACAAGTAAGAAGTTGGTGGTTTATGCTAGAATTGATTCTGGGTGTAGTTTTAGTTGACATTATTGAACTTTTCCGACATTGATTGCTGCAAATATAGTCTATCTGATTTCTGTGCAGTCCATTGAGAGAAGTCCAAGTGTATAATATTCATTGTACTGTTGGAAAAAGGTGTTTGAGATGAACAGGTTGTTGGTTTTGCAGAAATCTGTGAAATATTGTCTGGCATCATTTCTTATTCCAAGACCATACATTCCAACTGCTGCAGAATCATTTCCTCTTCCAACTTTTGCATTTCAATCACCTATAACTATCAACACATCCTGTTTGCATGTACGATCAATTTCTGCTTGAAATTGTTCATACAATCAATACAGATCTTCTTCCTCAGCATCCATTGTTAGCGCATATATTTGAATAATGGTTGTATTGACAGGTTTTCCACAAAAACATACTGAGACTATGCGATCACATGCGACTATGTTATATTTTGACACTGCATTTGCTAGTTTCTATCTCTGTATTTTTCAGATAGAGAGGCAAACGTCAACTCATATTTCTCAAAGATTAATTGAAGTTTAAAGATTTAAAGCATATGAAGCTTGATATTCACCTTGAAAATATTCCTTTAGTAACAAACATAAAATCAGTACCCTCTTAAAGCATTTACTGTAGTTACAGAATGGAAGGGTAAGGCTTATTTAAGGCATTTCAACTCCTTCTGATAATGAAGCAAAGATTTATGATTATATGAAAGAGCTTCATTTTTTCTGGTTCTATGGCTCTAAACATGATAAAGCTCTTTAAATTATTGGATTAACTATCTGAACAAATAATAGCATAGCCAAGATAAAAACCTTTCTTTACTCGCTCTCCTGATCATTCATCCTGAGAAGAAGACCTAAACACAGCATTTAACATACTAACCACAACCCTTCTCCACTACAAGATTGTTTGTTACCTGAAATAAAAAGACTACTTAAACCATATAAACCAAACTGGCTACCAAATTACTCATATACCTCTTAGAACTTAAAGATGAAGCCCAGTAATAATGGAAATCTGACGCATCTACCAAAAGACGCTCACTATAATCTTTGGGAATGTAGCTAAACAATACATCTACAGACACATTTTTCCTGTACAAATCAAACAAAACTCATCCATTCCTAAGAAATTCTGGAAAGAAGACAACCTAATCACAGGGCTTAAGCCACAAGAAGATCCCACCCATTATAAATTGCTGCAATGACAACCTAGCACCAACAAATTTATTTATTTATTTTGCTGACTGGTATAACTCAACTGGGCAGTGCCCACTTTCAGCAGAGGTCTAGGGAGAATTCCGCCACAAAATGACATGAATACATACTTAGTAACATTTTTACAACAGAGTTTAAAATAGGTTTAGCAACAGCACTTTATAGAAGTATATTCAGTGACAACAATTATACATTTCCTTAACACAAAGTAATATATGTACAAGGTTGGGAACTGTTATGTTGAGAAATTATAGGCGCTATAGTCAATATTAAGGATGTGAGGTAGACAAGGTAGGGAGAGAAATAAAGGATGAAGGGAGAGAGAAAAGGAAGTAAAGTGAATAGATGTTTTCTTAGTGGGTGGAGAAAGAGTTATAGCTATGAGATGGGAGTCACGAAAGTATAAGAATGCATATAATGGATATGCAGGTGGATGCAGAAAAAGAGTATAGTACAAAGAAGAGGTTTGAGTTCATGCAGTGAAAAAGTCTGGGGGAAGACTAGCCCTGCAAGCAGGATAAGCAGAATCAGAATTGTTTTAGATGCTGTCTGAGTAACATTTTGAAGTTGTTTAACTTTTCTGTCTGTTTAATATGAGTAGGAATATTGTTCCATAGTTGTGACACATAGTAAGAGTAGAGGGAATTTCCAGCAATTTTGTATGATTTGGTGATACTTAGTAGGAGTTTATTGCTAAAACAAATGTTTCTTTTGGGTAGAATAGTACAGTAGAGCAGAGCAAAGTGGAGATACATAGATTGTAGATATTCTTTCACAAATTCAGCAAACTACCAACCCACAAACACCCACTCAACCTGAACCAGCCCTGACCCTCCCCTCAACCCTACTCTTCACCTTCCACATTCTATAAAAGCATAAAGATATAGATCTGCTCTTAGCATCATCAAAACTGATGCTCCTCCAGGGTCTGACAACCCACACCCATGGTTTACCAACCAGTGCAAGGAACACTTAATCCTAACACTATGCCATATCTTAGAATGTGTTTCCAAAAACATCATGGCACTCATCTGGTAAATAAGCACAGTCAAACCTATGCCTTAACAGTTGAACTCTACCTAGACATCCCACTTTTTCTCCATCCCCATTTTCCACCTAATTTAGGAAAAAGTTTGGAAACATTAGTCACTACTCAACTTTTCCAATACATCCAGCAATATCATCTTCTCTCCTTTAGACAGCATGGCTTGAGGAGATGTAAGTCTCCCATTTGATAGTAGGATATGAAAAAACACAGGCTGCACCTCCTTCCTCAAGGCAAAACAAATGAATGAAGGCCGCCAAAATTAAAAAAAAACAACTTGTTTAATAAAACAAAATGAAATAAACAGTGTATCACAAATCACCAGATAGCACTTTCGTTTAGGCAGTGTAAACTTCCTCAGATGGTAGGATAGTTGACATCTCCCAGGAAAATGGTGTTTGGCTTAATAAATAATGACTTCATACTGTTTTGGTAGGAGGTATTGGGCAAGGGAGACATAGAGGGGGTCCTATAGTTAGCTATGACATTAAGCCAAACACCATTTTTCTGGGACACTTCAACTATCCTACCATCAAATGAGAGACTTACATGTCTTCAAACAGGCAAGTCCAGAAATTTCTGGAATTCATAAATACAAACTCCGTGTACCAGTTAGTCCATGCACCTAGCAAGGGAGGTAACATCTTACAAATATGGGATATCTCTGCTCCCCTGCCTGCTGTAACCTCTTCCTAGTCAAATTGGTCCACATGTCAGTCACAGTCACTGTAACACTGAAGCCAGAAGCATTCCCCAATACCTCAAAATTCAGAGACTATGTGAAGGCTAATCTACTAAATCTGACTGATGACCTAACTAAATTCAAAAGCCCCTTACACTTCAACAATTTGGCAGTTTCACTGTTTATGCAGAAATGTTTACTGCCAAGATTAATGCACATGTGAATAGTTGCTTAGATGCATTTGCCCCCCCCCAAGAACAAATACAGTGCCAAATTAAAAAATGAACACTTATGTTGATCACTAATATAAACAGAGTCTGTAACAAAAGAAAAAAATATTGCATACACAAATAAATCTAACTTTCAAGAATTCAAAAGTGCTCATGCTGAGCTAAATAAGGAACTCCCAACCCTTATCTAATCAACCAAAGCCAAATATGGGGTACAAGTAGCCACTTAGTTGAAATATAACCACAAAGCATTCTTTAACTGCATTACAAGTGTCCGAAACAATCTCCAGCACTACACATAGCTAATAGTAAATTATATCATGTACTCAGACCCAGAGGATGTAGCTAATCTTCTAGCAGATAAATTCATCTCCAACTTCACTCTGCTCTCACCTGTAGTATTTTTAGATCAAATATGGACATCCATCACTTCCTAAAATCTCCCAAGAACAAATTCTCATGGTGCTACCTAAGGCTAAGAACACTGCATCTATGTGGTTGGATAATATTCTAGGCTGCCTGTTGGCCAGCCTGAGAAATGAATCATCAGACTGCCTACATAGGCTATACAAAAAATAAGAAGAAAAGAGGAAAAGTAGAAAATGGGATCAGTAATGGAGAAGTTAAAGAAATAGAAACTGTGGTCATGGAGTACCTGCAAAGTGAAGGATTCAGTGTAGAAAATCTAATTCAGAAAGCACCACAAGATAGAGTAATGGACATCCAAATTAAGGGAAAATCAGTGGAACAGGAAGCAAATGGTCAGGTGCCATATGAAGATAATTTGGAGCCTTCCACAGGAAACCAGATAAAACATTCACTTGAAGCTAGACAGCAAGGGAAGGAACAGGAAACTGTGGAAACTCTGATGCAGTCAGTATTGAGGAGTGATAGGCCAGTGAGTTTCCATATGATAGAGGAATGGATGGCACGGGATGAAGTTGAAGAGAATGTGCCACAGGAAGATGCTATAGAATCTTCTATAGAATGCCTGCATGAATTGGAAAACAAGGGATGTGCCCTTAGTTTGGAAGAAAATGAGCTAAGAGAAGAGTTGCTTGATTTAATAGACATAGACAGATATATCAAGATCAATGAAAGAAATGCAGAAGGTTAATAAAACCCAAAAAGTCAGAAGTTTGATAAATTAACTGATAAAAGTTCTACCACAAGAACACTGGGTAGTGAGGGAAAGGAAGGAGAGAAATCGAATACCATCATGGAAATATCGAATAGAGAAAATTATTAAGCAGTTAAGACAAGAAGTGTCACTGTTAGAAGATTATAGAAGAGGGAATACATCAACAAAAATACTAAGAAAAATAGATGTGATAAAAGCAATGCATAGTATTAGAACAGACCAGGATCTGTCATGCACTATTGCAAATAACAAACTAATAATTTTAGCACAGGCAGAAAGACTTAGATGATACGAAAATAAATATAAAGGAAAAGTGCAAAATAACCAATTTATTGATGATCCAAAAAAGTTTTATAGAGAATTGGGAAATAAGGTAAAAGGAATTGAAAGACCACCAAAAAAAGAAGAAATAGATACATTTTGGAGATGTATCTATGAAGATCTTGTGGAACATGACAAATATGCTAAATGAATAGAAGAAGTTAAAGAAAGAATAAGAGGTTCAAAGATACAGGATATAGGTTCAAAGATACAGGATATGAAATGGGATGAAGCAACAGCCAGAGAGATTGAAACAAAGTTAAGAAAAGCCTCTAATTGGAAAACACCAGGTCCAGATGCAGTACCTAATTTTTGGCTGAAAGTATTAACATCTTTGTATGAAGATTTAGCCACGAGTAAGAACTATTTATTATATGCACACCCCAAAATGACACCAGCCTGGTTAACAACAGGAAAAGCAATACTCCTACTTAAGAGTGAACCTGCAAGCTACCCTAAAAATTATAGATCAATAATTTTCCTTCTGACAAGATATAAACTATACACGGGAATTGATGCTGACAGAGTTTATAGTCATTTAGAAGAAAACTCAATTATGGCAGTAGAACAAAAATGGCAATAAAAGAAAGTCATATGGAACAAAGGATCATTTGTTGTTAAAGTCATAGTGGAGAACTGTAAAAAGGGGAAGAATTTAAGTATGGCATGGACTGACTGCAAAAATGCATTTGATAGCATCCTACATTCATGGATAAAAAAGTGCCTAAAAATGTATAAAATAAACCCCACACTGATCGACTGCATTACAGTGACCATGAAACAGTGGCAGACCACTTAGCAATTAAGCCATGATAAAGGACAAATTAATATCCCAAGGATAAAAATTCAAAGGAGGGTATTCCAGGGTGACTCTGTCACTGCTGCTATTCTGCCTTACCCTTAACCCATTAAGCTGTCTACTTAACATCTTAGGCCATGGCTATAATTTGGCTACTAGAAAACAACAAAGTGTAAAGACTTCTCATCTTCTCTTTATCGATGATTTAAAACTGTATAACTCATCAGATGAGGAACTGAAAGCACAACTGCAAGTTGTCATAACTTTTTCAGATGATATAAGAATGTCATTTGGTCTTGATACATGTGCAAAAGCAACCTTTAAAGCAGGAAAACTGCAATGTCAGGAAAACATCTGTTTGGGACAAGAGTGTGATATAAAAGAACTTGAGCAAGAGGGAGTGTATAAATACTTGGGATTTGATGAAGGATCAACAATAAAACATGAACAAATGCAAATAAAACTTAGGAATATTTCAGAAGACTTAAATTAACCCTGAAAACAGCACTGACATCTAGGAACAAAATTCAAGCTATAAACCAATTTGCTCTTCCTGTCCTAACTTACGTTTTGGAGTGATTGACTGTCCCCAAAACATGTTGGATAGATTAGATAGGAAAACAAGAAGGATGCTTCATGCTCACCAAATGATTTACACAAATCAGTGCATACCAAGATTATATATTCCCCATTCTGAAGGAGGGATGGGCCTCCTTGAAATTGATTATATGTATAGATCTGCAATCTTGGGACTCCACACATATCTGCTGACCTCACAAGACCCAAACATAGTGAAAGTTTTTAAGTATGAGAATACATCTAAGATGACTTCTCTGTTTAATTTAGCAGAAGCATATCGGCGTCAAGCAGGAATGGAAGTCAAAAATCAGGCAGCAACTGAATGTGCCAAAACAAAACAAAAGAAAGAATATAAGGTGAAGGACCAGATGAGAAGGCAAGAAATGTGGAAAAAGCATAAATATAGTTGCAAGTATAGAAAACTTCTGTAAGAACCTCATGTTAATCAAGAATGAACAGGAATGGTTAAGAAGATGCAAATTCAAACCAAGAGATGAAAAGTTAATATTGGCAGCCCAAGATAGTGGACTACATACACGTTGGTTTACAAAGTCCATTGAATACGTGGGAGAAACAGAAAAATGTAGGTTTTGTAAAACCGAATTGGAAACAGTTGCACACCATGCTGCAGGTTGTGACATACTTATGGCAGAAGGACTGTATACTGAAAGGCATAATAATGTGGCAAGATTGTTGGGCTGGGGATTGTGCAAACATTATGGTATTGAAGTGGCTGAAATACACTGGTAACACGAGCCACAAAGCATCATAGAAAATGATGAAGTTTATATCACATGGGATCACCCATTACCAACAGTTCAAAAGATAGATGCTTGAAAACCAGATATAGTGCTTCAAGAAAAGAAGGCAAGAGTAGCATTGATCATTGAAATTGCCACACCCAGTGGCTACAGTGTCTTGCATACAGAAAGATACAAAGTCATAAAATATCAGGACCTGCAGGCAGAAATGAGAGCAATGTGGAAGAAAGATACTCAAGACAGTTCCAATAGTAGTAGGAGGAACGGGTCTTATAAAAAAGAATCTACACTCGTATTTAGATATGTTACCAATCCATGTAACTTTGTATGAATTGCAGGAGGAGTCATTACTGGACACATTGTGGGTGCTCTGAAGAGCACTTTTAGCTGACATCAAAGATTGAAACAACACTAATTTCATGAACTTTAATCGTACTTTGACTTAGGAATGAGGGCCATTCCCGTCATGGTATTAGAAACCCAAACGAGTTGGAGAAATTATAAAGCTATTCAACATTAGTGTCAAAACAGACTTTGTGCCAGATAAATGGAGGGTAGCAACAGACATTTTTTTGCACTAAGTGGGGCTACAACTGACCCAGCTAATTACATATCGATGTGCCTGAATACCCTCATCTATAAAGCTACTGAAAGTATCATTATGCAACTAATAGCAAAGGGTACAGGTTACCTACAATCTCATGACCCAAACCAGGTTAGATTTGTCTAGGGCAGGTCCTGTCTACTTAACCTGGCTGACTTCAAAAAAGTCCACGAGGCAATGAATGAGGACAAATCAGTGCACAGTATGTATTTTGACCTTGCAAAGCCATTCAACAACATCACACACTCAGGCATTTTAGATAAACTGTCCAAGCTAAATGTTAACCCCTAAGCAATTCACTGAATAGCAAACTGGCTCACATATAGAACACAGGGAGGAAGGGTGGGTGGCTCTATCTCCTTTGAAGACCTGTCAGTAGTGGAGTGGCCCAGGGTTTATTCCTTGGCTCACATTTCTTTGCACTCACTTCTTAGAGGTCAAAGCTAATGTAAAAGGATTGTGATTGACCAAGTACGCTGATGATTTTAAACTTGGTGCTGTCTTAAGCTCCCCTGGGGACATCAGGATCCTAAATGAGGGCCTGTCATAAACAAATAATTGGTGACAAAACCATGGACAGAAATTAAATGCCAATAAGTGTATAATCATATCCTTCAGCAAGCATACCCCTTTGTAAATATCATATTGACAACGCTCCCCTGAAAACTGATCCTAGTTAAAAACCTATGTTGACAATGAACTGTCCTTTGAACATCATGTATCCACTGTTGTAAGGAAGTGAATTTTTATTGCACAGCTTATGTCTAAGGGTATAGCACCCAGATCCAGTGATGCAATAGCTCCTCTGTACTCAGCACTCATTAGGCTATTATCTGAGAATAATGCCCATTTCAGTATGTACCTGTCCAAACATTTGTCACAGCCAGAATGTACACAATGTTTCCTCACTAAAAAAATCAAGGGCCCAAATCACAAAAAAACTTTGCAGACCATCGCAAAGCCTTGTCTCTCTTCTTGGTATGATACAGGCTACTGGGAAGTGACCTCTGCCTCATGTATAGAGCCTCAACAGAACTTGTTCTTTCAGACCCATTACACATTCAAAAGTTCAATTATATCAAAATCAGTCTTCCCAAAGAACCTCACTGATTTTCTCAATATTAACAGAAGAAGATCAAGGGGGTTGGGAGGTTGGCATAATGGTTAAGGTGTTTACCTTACAGACATGAGGTACAGGGTTGGATTCTCACGTGTGATAATTGGCTAGGCTTAAAATGCCCCACAAGAGCAGTTAGCCTAGTACTAATTTATCTATGAACCTAAGATGGCTGCACACTGAGTAACAGCTTAATTTCAACTTTCCCAGTGTGAAAACAGAAACTCAGAAAAGCGAGCCAGTGGATTTGTCTTTTTGAGTAAATTTCAGTTTCTAGCTAGTAAGTGCACTGCCTGGAGGACAGCAAAGAAGAAATTCAAAGAACCTGAAAGAACATAAACCATAAAAGGTGGTGAGAAAACACTAGCTGGGAAGTATTCTGTAGGTGTTCAGCAAAAAGCAGTTCAAGCCACAACACTTGTGCAAGACATGCCTTCTTGTAATCTAGAAGGAACAAGTCAAATGTGCTCAGAAGTGATTAAAATAAATGAAAAACTGAAGGAGTATATCAACTCAAATAAGAAAAGGCTGGGAAAAATGGAAGAAGCTTTAAACAGCTATTTAGATGAGCTGATAAAACTACAAAAATCAGAGGTCAAATTGAAGAAAAGGCTGGCTGTGTATGAAACTGCTCAAGAAGAGATGTTTCAAAAAATTGTAGAATTAGAGGACAGACTGTAGGAAAAACCTGAAAATTTCTGTTGTACAAGAGAAACAGCAAGGAATAGACTATTATTTTTATGAAAGAACAGATTATCAATTGGATGCTATTCCACAGCAGGAGTTGTTAATTGAAAGGGCACATCTTGTGTATGCTCCAAACCTGGCCATGAGAAAGGCACCAATACCTCTAATAGAAAAGATGCAATCATACGAGCAGAAAGAGTTGATTATGACAAAACTGTGGCAGAAGGACAAAAGTACTAAAAGTTGGGGACAGTAGAGTGTTTGTGGAAAATGATTATTCACTGTACACCAGACAGAAGAAGAGTAAATTTACTCCAGCAATTGTAATATAGAGCCACAGGTGTGAAATTCAAGCTGCTATATTCAACTATCTTCAGAACGTTTTTTTTTTCCTGGAGGTTCACAGTCATTTTTTGATGCAGAACATGCTAAGGAGGAAATACAAAAGTTTGTCTAACAAATAAGTGGCTATCAAACAGAAGGAGACTCTGCTTCTTATCTTATGATAATAAAGCTCATAGAGAAACTCTGTCAGTGAAACTTTTCCCAATGTTCCAAAAGAAAATATCTGAGAGACAGAGAAAAGCATGGGAGTTGACTGAAAGAACCAGGAATATACTGGAAATGAACCAGACTGGAGTTGGGAGATATAGATCAATGGGATGAAAACCAGAAACTCCGAAATGAATGAATAAATGTGGGATTACAAAGCATCAATCACATTTGCGAAATATGGTGTAACAATAAAACCTGGAAATATTGGATTTTTTTGAGTTTGTTAAACTTGTAGGGCACTCCAAAGCACATGCCCTAATTCATGTTATTAATGAGGAAGAAAGAGGTAACTGTAAGTAAAACAGTTTTTGTTATTAACAGTATTTTTTGCAAAACATGACATACAGTGCTATTATATAGTAAATCATTTTCAGTTATTTTTGTGTGTTATAGGGTTACTAAAGAAAACAGTGGCTCTTTTTTCTACTTCTTTCTTTCTTCATATTCAGTTTTAAGAAATGTAGGCACTGCAATGCAAAAAGAGAAGAAAGCATGGACAAAGGCAAGTTTAAAATACTAGGCTGTAATATTGGGTTGTTGAGGTGAAGGATGGGTTATAAAAGTACACAGAGCATGATATAAGCAAAATTTATATGTTTTTTTCACTTTTGCAGAGGGGTATGACTAGATTAAGGCCCTTGGCTTGATCTAATGACAGGTTTTAAGTGGAGGCAAGTAAATAAAAGAACATTAAATGTAATGAAAAGTTTTCCATTAGCAGATAAATTCTCACAGTATTAATAGCTTGTGTCTGAAGGTAATTGTGTATCTGGTTCTCATGTTTCTATTGCAGACAAGCTGATAAAGGGACAATAAAAACAGATGAATTTTTTCAGTGGCTAAAAGATAACATTTTTTGAGATCATTCACGTTATTTCTACATCTGGGGGAGGAATAAAGATAAGACAAAAAACACACCACTTAATGTACCATGCATCTTAGCATGGATAACCTTCATTATAGGTTAAATTCTGTGAATGTAGCTGTCAGTCTGGGGCAATTGTTCCTATTAGGAGGGTTAAACGTTATTATTTGAAGATGCATACACTGCTGAGTGTTTGTATTAATTTAGTAGGTTATGAGGGTGTTCTGGGATGTATTTCTTTGTTTGAGGGTTTTTATTATAACAAAAAAGTTTTGTAAGAGGTGACATAGGTTCAAATGGGTATGACATGAAACAACTGTATAAAAGATCAGCCTGCCAAACATTAGTGTATCATAGGATCATAGGCATATCATCAGAATTAATGACAGACTCATGGCAGTCAGACTCCAGTGTAATGATAGGGCAGTATTCATAATCTAAGCCTATGCACCACAGCAGGGTTGTGATAGTGACGAAAACAGTGCATTCAGGCAGCAGTTGCAGGACCTACTAGATAAATCAGGACAACATGAATTGGTATTGATAATGAGTGACTTGAATGCACATATTGGGACAAACAGAACAGGCTATGAGGACTGCCTGGGCCCACATGGGTGGGGCAACAGGAATAAAGAAGGAGAAGCCATTCTAGACTTCTGTCTGGCAAATGGCTTGATAGTAGCCAACACATGGTTCAGAAAGAGAGGCAGTCACAAGATCACATACAAGAGTAGTCAACATGCAACTCAGGTAGACTTCCTCCTAGTAAGGAAAAAGCACCAGGGTAGAATCCATGATTGCAAAGTCATCCCCAGTGAAACAGCCGGCCCACAGCATAAACCACTAGTTGCCACAATCATCTGCAAGCAGTGGTCAGAGAAGCCTCTAAGCTCAACAGAGACCAGGTTGAAGACCTGGAAGTTGACAAGAGAGAAAGCACAACAGTTCAAGGAATTACTCAGGGCTCTAGCACCCCCAAAAGAGGAGGAAATAGGTGGAGTTGAAGAAGAATGGCAGCACCTAAAAACAGCATGTGTTAGGACTACAGAAAAGATATGTGGCCAAGCCAGGTATGGAAATAAGGTATATAAGGAAAGCTGGTGGTGGAATGCAGAAGTCCATAAAGTCATCAAAAGAAAGGAGTGCAGGAAGAAGTGGGAGACAAAAAAGACTGATCAGGCTAGGAAGGACTACTGGTTGGCTAACAAAGAAGCTAAGAAAGAAGTTGCAATAGCAAAGAATAGGGCATCAGAGGCACTGTACCAACTTCTGGAAAGTGATTCAGTAAGGGGCACAAATAAACTGTATCAGGTTGCAAGGCAAAGAAAGAAAGATAAAGAAGATAGTCAGGCACCCTTCATAAGGGATGCCAGCAACAACCTGCTCACCAGTGCAGAGGACATCAAAGGCAGATGGAAGGAATATTTCCAGCAGCTTCTGAATGATGAAAACCCCTCAGAAGCTGTACTTCCTCAGAAACAGCCTGCAATGAGAGAAGAAAAGGATCCCACCCTAGAAGAAGTAAGAACAGCACTAAGGAAGATGAAGTCAGGGAAAGCAGCAGGCTCAGATGAGGTCACAGCATTTATGATAAAGATGTTGGGTAAGATAGGGGAGAAATGGCTCCTGAGGGTATTAATAGCAGTGTAGAGATGACTGGAGAATAAGCATACTTGTGCCAGTGTACAAGAACAAAGGGGACATCCACAACTATGGGCAATACAGAGGCATCAAACTCTAATCAAATTGCATGAAGGTTCTGGAGAGGGTGACTGATAAAGGGATATGCAGAGTAGTAGAATGTAAGATGGGAGATGAGCAGTTTGGATTCAGATCAGGATGCAGCACAATTGACCTGATGTTTGCGTTGAGACAGATACTTGAGAAGAAGCTGGAGATAAGAAGAGAGTCCAACTGGGCATTCCTAGACTTGGAAAAAGCATATGACAAGGTCCCAAGAGAAAGCTGATCTGGGCAGTACTGCGGTGGTTTGAAGTCCCAGAAACATTGGTAGAATTAGTGCAGGCTATGTACAATGACCCAATGACTCAAGTACGAACAGTGTTTGGCCTCACAGGGGGGTTCCCAGTGGGAGTGGGTGTACATCAGGGTTTAGCTCTGAGCCCACTTCTGTTCATACTGATGATGGACTACATTAGCAAACAGATTGGAGGGAATGGATCAGCAAAGATGCTGTATGCAGACGATGAGGCAGTATAGACAGACTGAGCTAGAACTTCAGCAAAGGATAGGAGAATTGAATGCAAATCTGAAGGCACATGGGATGAAACTAAGCACAGATAAGACAGTGGTAATGGCAGCAAATTGGGGAAATCAGAAGAAGCTGAGAATAGAGATAGAAGGGATGATAGTGGAAAAGGTAAACAGCTTCAAGTATCTGGGAGGGGTAGTTGAGGAGAAGGGTAGTCCAAATGAAGAGGTCAAAGCTAGAATCAGAGGGGCTGCAGCCAACTGGCATATAGTATCAGGTGTAGTCTATGACAGAAGAATGTCAAAGAAGCTGAAAAGTAAGGTGTACAAGACAGTGGTGCGACCAGTATTACTGTATGGTACAGAAACCTGGGCAGTAAAGGCAGAACAGTTAAAGAAGCTAGAGGTGATGGAAATGAAGTACCTGAGAAAGGTTGTAGGATGCACACTGTGGAACAGACGAAGAAATGAGAACATAAGAGCAGAAGCCAAAGTAGCAGGAAAGATCAAAGAGAACAGATTATGGTGGTTTGGGCACATGTGTAGAAAAGCATAAGAAAATCTGTTGAGGAGATTTGGGACAGACAGGAAGAAGGTAAGAGGAAGCGAGGATGTCCAGCAAAGAGACGGATGGATAGTGTGAAAGAAGGTCTGCGATAGTCAGGCATGAGTGTTGAAGAAGGCAGGAGTGTGGCACTGAATAGAGAGAGATGGCAACAGTTAACATGATACCCTGACCCCATGTAGAAAAATAGGAAAAAGGGGGCTGATGATGATGAGGAGGAGGATCATAGGCATACCTCTCGACTGTACAGATTTTCGCCTCATATTTTTAGTCCATTTTTCATAAAACTGTGGCTTTCTAGCAAATTAGTGGCAAACCATTAAAGATTGAAGTTAGAAAATAATGACAGACATTTGAGTTTCAGACATCATATCCTACAGAAAATTCATGGTAATGCAAAACCTGTTATTCTATTAACTTTCTAAGTTTGTAAGAGCAATATTTAAAATTTGTCCCTATTTTTGGCCTTTGTCCCACTTTTATTTATGGCTTTGTCCAGATTTCTTGCTCTAAGAGGTTGAGAGGTATGATCATAGGAGATTACAAGGCTATCAACCTGCAGGTCATTTTAAGCCTAGCCATTTCATCTCAATGTAATACCATAGAAATGCTAGTCAATGCTCACATTTAGTGATGACTGCCCATGTCCAGGATGGTTGTGAGCTCTATCCCCAGTAGGAATTTATGGTGCCCCATCCACTCATTCAAGTTCCTCTTGAGCAGTGTCATAGAGGTATTCTGTTTCACAAGAATTGGTAGCCTGTTCCAAAGAGCAGTGAGCTAATCGAAGGAAGGACACTCAGCAAACTCGGAGCTATAATATATAACATTAAGTATCCTGTTTTTTGTTTATTTTGTTCTTTATTTCTTTGTTGTTTATAGCACTTTGTGTACTGTGTATTTTTTCTAGCTAGTTTCACTGTGTGTGAGGTATTAACTGGAAATTGTCCACTCTTATTAAGCATCTGTTGGGTTGTTTGTTTATGATAACTTGTTGCAGTTAAACTCTTTTTTCTAGTGGCTCCTTTAGCTGTTTAAAACTTTCATTTAAAGGCTCACTGCTGCTTTTCAGCTGTGAGTAACATTTCTGCAGTTTGTTCTAAGTAGTGGGGATATTTGTAGCATTTCCATATTCAGGCTTATATTTGGGCCTAGTGTTTGTGGAGGCTGTGTGTCTGAGCACATAATTCAGGGACATCTTGTTTTAGCCAAAGCCATCAGGCATTTCAGTGAGAGAGAATTGTTTGAGGTCATTGGCTGACTGAGGTCTCCTGGACTACAGCTTAGACTAAGCACCTCATTGGTTCTTTTGAGATTTCTTTCTTAAAAGCTGTCTCAGGTTTCAACTTTCTGTTACCTAAGAAGCTCAGTTGTGAGTGTTCTGCCATTTTACAGTGAGCTAATCAAAGGAAGGACACTCAGCAAACGCGGCGCTATAATACATAACATTAAGTATCCTGTTTTTTGTTTATTTTGTTCTTTATTTTTTTGTTGTTTATAGCACTTTGTGTACTGTGTATTTTTTCTAGCTAGTTTCACTGTGTGTGAGGTATTAACTGGACATTGTCCACTCTTATTAAGCATCTGTTGGGTTGTTTGTTTATGATAACTTGTTGCAGTTAAACTCTTTTTTCTAGTGGCTCCTTTAGCTGTTTAAAACTTTCATTTAAAGGCTCACTGCTGCTTTTCAGCTGTGAGTAACATTTCTGCAGTTTGTTTCCCACTCTCCCTCCCTGTTGGTATAGTGTTTTTATAGTTGGTGGCTTTGCAGTTGCCCGCCCCTAGTGTAAATTTGATCTGGGACCCTCCTCCCAGTCTAGTGTCATTACCTCATTCTACCCAGTACAGGGAGAGCATTTGAGAAGGCCAATCAGCTTAGTTTCTGCTACTCCTTTCTCTCTTTCCACAAAAAAAAAAAAAAAAAAATATCTGCTTTTACTGTATTTGTGTTTTTTCCTACTTTATTTTGCTTTTGCGTCATCTTAAAAGTACTCAGTTGTATTTATTACTGCTTGGTGTAACTCATTCTAAGCCTTTTAGTTTAAGCACCTGGGCTTCAGACCAGTTTTACATTAAGAAGGTTTGTGGTCTGCACTGTAGTGGCAGAACAGGTAGCTTACATCCTTCTAAGTTGGGAACTGCTGATTGAGGGCTCAGTGTCTGTTGTTCTAAAAGTGTATTAATTCTGGTTTAAGCACTTGGGCTTGAGGCCAGTTATTTTACATTAAGAGGGTTTGTGTTCTGCACTCTTGTGGGAGGAGAGGCTGGACTCTGTCCTTCTGAGCTGGGAATTTCTGGTTAAAGGCTTATAGTGCCTGCATATTTAAACTGCTTCTTACTGAAATTGGTACACCTTGTTTGTTGTAGCATAGACTAGATCCAGGCCTGCTGAATCTAGCTTTGTTTGTATAACTTGAGCACTAATCCAGGCATTCTTTAAAGTATTCAGTTATATTTATTACTGCTGCTAGTAACTTGATTAAAGTGTAGCTATCATTTCTAAGTCTTTTGGATTAAGCACTTGGGCTTCAGACCAGTTGTTTTACATTAGGAGGGTTTGTGGCCTGCACTGTGGTGGCAGAACAGGTAGCTTACATCCTTCTAAGTTGGGAACTGCTGATTGAGAGCTCAGTGTCTGTTATTCTAAAAGTGTATTAGTTCTGGTTTAAGCACTTGGGCTTCAGGCCAGTTATTTTACGTTAAGAAGGATTGCGGTCTGCACTCTTGTGGGAGGAGAGGCTGGACTCTGCCCTTCTGAGCAGGGAATTTCTGGGTAAAGGCTTATAGTGCCTGCATATTCTAACTGTTTCTTACTGAAATTGGTACACCTTGTTTGCTGTAGCATAGACTAGATCCAGGCCTGCTGAATCTAGCTTTGTTTGTATGCTTGTTGTTTGTTTATTTCCCTGAAACGCAAATTCCACCTAAAACGTGGCCTTTTAGCACTTCTGTGGATCCCTAGTGATATCTGCATTGCTTACTGTACTTATTTCCTTGTTTCACATGAAAGAAAGTTACTGTTTGTCGTTTTTGCATTTAAGTTACCTGTAACACATTGCATTTAAGTTACCTGGCACTTGCTCACTAAAGCAATTATATAAGTCAGCTCTAAAAAATTAAAAGCACTACACCCTCACAAACTCCCCTTGAGTACCTTGTTCCCCATTGGCCCTTTTTTCAATTATAAAGGAATTCCCAATACTATTCTAGCATGTCCAAAGGTCAGTTGTCAATCTCCTCTCCGGTCCAGCTGGTGAATCTGGGAATCTTGAGGCAATGTTACAACTGCCTCATGTACACAGACAACCCTCTCCTCCTCCCAAAAAATTCCAATACATGTGAGAGATGCAACCATATAGCCAAACTGGAGGCTAAGCTCTCTCAACTCAGTACTGGCGTAACCAGTCAGGAGGAGAAGGAAACCACACTCACTACAATTCCAGTCTCACATAGACCTACCACGACAACAAACCAAACACATAAACACACAAAAATATACTCGGAGGCTCTAAATAAAAATCTGCCTAAGCAGCAGAGACCTCCAAAGCAGACACCCAAGCAACCGCTACCCCAAAACAAAACACGTGCAACACATAGCTCACAATGCCAGTGTGCCGAACAGTCACAGCCCTTAAGGCTAAACAACACACCTGATACACTTGTAATAGGTGACTCTATCGTCAGGCACACTGACGTCCCGCTCACCAGGCTGAACAAGGAGAAGGTCACGGTGAGCTGCCTGTCAGGCGCTAGGATCCGCCACATAACACAAGCACTCAGGTCACTCCAAGGCAAGTACAAATATGACTCAGTCATTGTCCATGCTGGTGTGAATGACCTGAGATGTACCTCCCTGGACTACATGAAAAGAGACATAGAGGAGCTCTCTGAGCATGTGGCCCGGGCTGGTATGACCCTGACCTTGAGTAGCATCTTACCCTCACCAAGAATGATGCCACAATATGAAGACAAGATGATCAATTTCAACAATTGGCTTAAGTGTTGGTGTCATTCAAAGGGGATCCAATGCCTGTCAGCCTGGGATGACATGCTTGACAAGCCACGATGCTTCGCTAGGGATGGCTTGCACCTGTCACCCTGGGCTTCGGATATTGGCAAAGGCTCTTGCTACCCCCATAGTGCCTTTTTTAGGCAAGGCTCAAAAGAGAAACCCACCACCATAGGTATCACAAGGGATAAGAAACTAAGAGTAATGCTACTCAATGCCAGAAGTCTAAACCTCAAGATGCACGCACTCAAAACTCTCCTTAGCATGGAGAACATCGATATCTGTGCAGTAACAGAAACCTGGTTCAAGGCTCCGAGAGCACCCCAGCACTACCAGGTTATACCTCATACCATGCTTTTCGCCCCAAAACTTGGACCGAACCACAAAAGGAGGAGGAGTATCAATATTCGTCAAAGATACCCACACCTCCAGGTTGGTGGCACAGCATGAAGCATCAGAGACTATCCATGTGCAACTAACTGTGGGTCAAACTGCCTTCCAGTTTATAGCCTGCTACAGACCACCCTCCCAAACACAGGAACCCCACTCAGCCTTCCTGAGAATACTGGAAAATATGAAGGTCTCTCCAAACACCATTATATTGGGCGACTTCAACTACCCAAACATAGACTGGGAGCATTACTCTAGCTCCAACACTCTAGCCCAAAGGTTCCTAGAATTTATAAACTCAAATGCTATGGAACAACTTGTTACCACTCCCACAAGAGGGGAAAACATACTGGACCTGATCATCACCAACATGGGGACACTATGCTCCAGACCAGAAGTGTATCCCTCACTGGTAAGATCAGACCATAAACTAATCTCACTGGATATTCACATCCCGACCCCACCCCCTGCCCAGAAAACCACAGCGAAAAACTTCTCTAAAGAAAATTTCACACGCCTCAAAACCGAGGCGAAATCCTTCAAAGCCCCCGGGCCTGTGGAAAATACGGCCCAGACCGCAGAATCCTTTATAAACGCATTCTATGAACACCTTCAGGAATGCATGGATCATGCAATCCCAAATAAAACCAAGAACCAATCCTCCAAAGGCAGACATCCTGTTTGGTGGACCCCAGCCATAAACAAACTATACAATAGAAGGAGGAAGCTACTACATGATAGAGCAAAATCCCAAAAAGGGAAGGCATCTCTGATCAGTATTAGCAAAAAACTACAGGCACTCATAAAATCGTCTAAGGCTTCGAGAGAAAAATTGCACAGGACACTAAGGATAATCACAAGGCTTTCTTTAGTTATATTAGGAACCTGGGTGGGAATTCCCAGATATGCTCAGAATTAGTCCAAAATGACAAAAAATACACCGAGCCCACAGACATTGCCAACATCCTAGCTGACAGGTTCAGTGCAAACTTCTCCCCCCCCCTCCCCACCAAAAGGGCAAATATCTATCCCAACAGTGTTGCCCCCCTGACATCTCAGATGCTCAGGTAAGAGCCGCCCTCTCCAAAGCAAAAAAACACAACATCAATGGGACCAGATGGTGTCCCAGGCTGCGTCCTACATGAACTCCAAGAAGATCTAAACCCAAACATAAAACTACTGTTCAATCTTAGCCTTACTACAGGATATGTACCCAAAGAGTGGCGTACAGCAACAGTGGTCCCTCTCCACAAAGGTGGTGCCTCAACAGATCCTGGAAACTATCGCCCCATAAGCCTGACTAGCTTGGTCTGCAAAGCTATGGAAAGGATCATCATGGACCTCATAAATAAAGATATTGGGGACCTACAGACACTGGATCCTACCCAGTTTGGTTTTGTTAAGGGCAGATCCTGCCTCTTAAACCTGGTTGATTTCTTTGAAACAGTCACCAAGGCCATTGACGAGAGGAAGGTGGTCCACACAGCCTACCTGGACCTCGCAAAAGCCTTCGATACAATACCCCACTTGGGCATTATAGATAAGCTCACCAGCTTAAATATAAACCCCTATGTCACTAGATGGGTTGCAAACTGGCTCAAGGACAGAACCCACATGATTAGAATTGCAGGAGCCATGTCAGATTCCAAACCAGTTACAAGTGGCATCCCACAAGGCTCAGTCCTGGGACCTCTCTTGTTCGGTATATATTTCTCGGCAGTACAGGCCAACACGGAAGGACTGTGGCTGACCAAGTTCGCAGATGACTGCAAACTGGGCGCCATAATCAACTCTCCAGCCGACACAAGCATCCTCCAAAAGGGCCTCATAGAAACAGACAACTGGTGCTAGAGCCATGGCCTCAAGCTAAATGCCAAAAAGTGTATAGTCATCCCCTTTGGCAAAAACAAAGTGCCCACAAATTACCACATAGGTGGTAATCCATTAAGTACAGAAGAAGTCATTAGGGACCTGGGGACCCAAGTTGATAGCAATCTCTCATTTGACAAACACGTGGCCAAAGTGGTTAGAAAAACATTTTATATAGCCCATCTAATCATGAAGGGATTCACATCTAGATCAGGGGAGGTCATCGTGCCTCTTTACTCATCCCTCATCAGGCCCATAATTGAGTACAATGCCCCTTTTGGGATGTACCTTACCAGACACCTGCAGCAACTGGAAAGACCCCAAAAGTACCTCACCAAGAGGATCAAAGGGCTCAAACAGATGCCATATGCTGCCCAGTTAAAGAAACTCCAGCTCTACTCAGTGGCATACCGCCTGCTCAGAGGCGATCTGTGCCTGACGTATATAGTCATGTCCAACCCGGAATTAATGGACATGCTGCACCTCAGAAAATCCAAATCCCATCGAGCTACGCTCGAGAGACTTGAACCTCAGCACTGAAATAAATAGGACATGCTGGAGGGACAGATTCATAACCCAGAGGCTCCCTTCACTCTGGAATAAAATCCCAGTCCAGGTTAGGCAGAGTCCCACATTGACTCTCTTCAAGAGGAATCTTGATGAGTGGATGGGAGATCGTAGGTTTACCCTGGCTATCACTTCTGTGTCACTGTTAGACAGAGGCACAATATACTAACCTCAAAAAACGGCATAGCAAAATTAATTTAAAATGGGTGGCGAAAGCCAAACACACTCTGGCTAGGCTTATAAATGCCCTAGGGCAGATAGCCTAGTATGAACCTATGAACCTATAAGATGCAGAAGTTACTGAGAGATAAGTCTGTCCCTCCAGCATGTCCTATTTAAGTTGCAGGCCATATTTAGGTCCCTGGAATAGGTAGCCCTAGTCCCATTTGATTTATGGATATGCAGCAAGTCCATTACGTTTGGGTCTTGGATTGCTCTATAGGCCAAGCATAAGTCTCCCCTAAGAAAACTATATGGTACGGAGTATAGTGACAGGGACTTTAGTTGGTCTGTGTAAGGCACTTGCTGGAGCCATTTGATCTTCTTTGTTAGAAACCTCTGAGGTCTCTCTAATTGCTGCAGGTGCTTAGTACGGTACATACACATATAAAAGCTGAAACTAAATGTTTAAAAAAAAAAGCTGTTATACATAACAGATGGGAACAATTTCCAAGTATATATAAAAAAAAGAAAGCATAGGAACTATATTAAGAATTGCAGAGTGCAAATAGCTGTGCTATAGGAGACACATTTGGAAAGAACTGAGAATGTGAATTTGATAAAAAAAGATTTCAGGATGGTTATTCAGTGAAATATCTCGGACAAAGGAAAAGGGGAATACCTATATCAATTGTCAGAGGAGCTTCAACAGTGATAAAAGAGTAAAAAAAAAAGATAATAATGGTAGAGTTGTAATAAGGGGCTACTGGCACAGGAGAAGGATTACACTGGTATGTATTTCCACCTAAAACTGCTATGATGAAGCTTAAAAAAATTCTGGGAGAAATAATCAACGTTCAGTAGGGAATATTATTTATAGGTGGAGACTGGAATTTGATTTACAAAAGTGAGGATGTATCGGGGGGGCTAGAGGGACAATATAACAAAAGAGGGTAGATTTTTGAAGAAATATATGAAAATATTTGGTATGGAATATGTGAATTCTGTAGTAGGAGTTCAGAGAGAATTTACATATTATTTCTCACGGTACAAAAACTGGGCTAGGCTAGACAGAAATTACATTTTACAGGAACATGTGCACGTAACTGAAGGGTTTGATTCACATCCAATAACTATTTCATATCATACAACAATAATAACTAAAATAAAACTGCAGGGTAATAAAATAAAAATGAGACACCGGTGTTTCCCCACTTATCTGTTAAACAATTTAAGGAATGGGTAGTTGAAATTATTTGGGAGTTATTAGGTAAGATAGAAATTTCTTCAGAAAATATAGCTAGGGAGTGAGATAGAATGAAAGCAGAGTTTAAAAATAGGGTAGAAACAAAAAAGAGATATGTTTAAGAAGTGACAAGAATTATTTAGGACTGGCAAAGGTTAAAGTATTGATGAATAGGGGGCATCTCACTGAGCAAGAAGAGGCGCAACTGCTGAGTGCTAAAGAGAAAATAAGGGACTACCTGGATAATATGAATGAGTTTAGAAATATTGCTGTTAAGCAACTGTTTTTGATAACACCAGAACACAAAAGCATTTAGCACAACAGCTCAGGTAACAGAAAGTAGAAAGGGTTGTTGCCAAGTTAGGGAGACTATAAAAAGGAAAATAGCCAGAGACCTTATAGAGGTATTAGAAATATTTTGGAAACTTTAAGAAAATCCGTATAAAGCAGAGATATGCGAAAATCAAGAAAAAGTGCAAATGGAGATATTGGAAGAACTGAATGTGCCAAGATTACAAATGAGACTCAATTATTAACAGCTAGGAGAGGAGGAGATGAGATAAAAATGGTGATGTATAACCAATATACAGGAAAGTCTCCAGGACTAGATGGTATTCCTGTGGAAGTTTGGAAGGTAAGATGGAAGAAAGTGATAAAGATCGAGAAGGTTTGGTTTAAATGTATTTTAATGGAGGAGAAGCACCAACATCCTGGAAGAAAGTTGTGGTGGCTGTAATATCTAAAGACAGTAAAGACCCACCATATCCAGCTTCATATAGACTCATTTCAATTCTAAACCATGATTATAAAGTGTGTATGACTGAAATGGCTAAAAGAATTACAAAGCTGATGACAAAATTGATATATATGGCTAAATGTGGTTTCATGGAAGGGAGGCAAACATCTGTCAACATTAATAAAAAGATGATCCAGGGGGAAGCAGAAAGTAAGAAAATACCAATGTTGTTGGTGGGTCTTGATGGGAGAAAGTATGCAACAGAGTGAGCTAAGATTTTATAAGTAGGGCAATAGAAGCATTTGCATTCCCTCACACAATAATTAGGTTAATTAGGATATATGAGAGACTAGAGGTGAAAATGAAAGTGGGGAGGATTCCTCTCTGATAAGTTCTGTCTGAACAAAGGAACCAGGCAGAGGTGTCCTCTTTCCTCTTTCTTATCTCTGTTATATTTAGAACCATTGGCAAAGAAAATATGAGACTCAGCAATTCAAGGATATAAGTGGTATTGTAATCTGGAAAAGTCAGCTTTATTTGCAGATGATATTATTTTGTACCTGATAAAAACAGAAAATGGCATTTTAATGTTGTGGAACATTCTGAGACAGTTTCATATTTTTGGTGGGATATAAAAGTAATGAAGATAAAATAAAGGCTATAGATGTAAACTATGTACTCACACATGAACTGGTTCAGCAATACCCATATTTATGGGGGCATGATAAAATGAGGTACTTAGGAGTATGGGTTAAATAGGATTCTGTTATGGGAGCTAAGAATATGTGGGAGGAGACGAAACAGATGATAATACAAAACCTGAGAAACTGGAAGCTCTGTTTTATGATTATAGATAGCAAGATACCAGCAGTAAAAATGTTTTAGTCCTTTTAATTTTTTACAGAGGTCATTCATATTTTTTTATCAACCAGAAAAGTTGTGGATAGCAATTAATAAACAGCTGAAGGATTTTATCTGGGAGGGGAAGAGGGCAAGAGTCAACTGTAACAAGCAGATCTTTTCAATAGAACAAGGTGGTTTGGGATTACCTGATTTGAAGGGTATTTCAGAGTTGCACAGGCACAGTTAAAGCTGCTGTACACAGCACAAGCAAAAAGCTATAATTAAAAGGGGAAAGAGATAATGATGAAATGGGGGCAAGCTGAAGAAACAAGGAGAGGCTGGGATTTTGGATGAAGATGCTTAAGGAGAATAACAATACCAAACAGAATATTATATTTATAAAGTGGCAGAAAGTATTATAAGAACTTCTGACAACAGGGATGACTGCAATTAGGGGTACAGAGAATAGCCAAGAGCAGCCTGGAATTTACTGGAGAAAACTGGCAAAGGAACCAATGCAATGAGATAAATAATTAGAGTAGGAACAGTAATAGAATGGGAGGAGGCCAAGAGTGAAGAGGGACTGCAGGCTAGAGATTGCCTTCCCTATTAAGGATTGATATAAAAGTATAGACAAACAGAAAAGAATATGGGGGGGTCCTAAATAAAACACCAGGACTGACAGAGTTTTAAGAAGGGCCCAGAAAAAAAGCTATTGTTAAAAAGGGATACTTAGTAGGGCATATAAAGTATTGCATTATAACTATATAGGGGTGTTTAGAAAGGATTAGGAAGAGTTTGGATAAGCAATTTACAAAGAAACAGTGGGAGGATATATGTATGTCTTCCAAATATGCAACAAAGTCTAGAAGATTTAGGAGTTTTGCTTAGAAGTGTTTGTATAGGTAGTTTTACATCCCAAACATACTCCAAAGAATTTTTCCTCAGGCAGATTGCAAATGCTGGGTGTGTGATGGGGAAGAAAGAGATAATTGGGAACATATTTTTGGGAGTGTAACGAGTTGGCAGACTTTAAAAATTCCCTTCAGACTACTCTGTAAGAAATACTAGGTGCTCAAACTGGTGTAACTAAGGAAATGATTTTTGAGCTATGATACAGAATTAGAATTGCGTAGACATAGTAAGGCCTTGCTAAGTATAATTCTGGTGGCTGCCAAAAAAAAAAAAACAATTACTAGGAAATGGAAATCAAAGTCAAAACCAACCATACTAGAAGTAGTGAATATAGTAACAGAGTTAAAAGAAGTGGAAATGGGATCTTTAGAAAAGGGTCAGAGCAAATCGCTTTGAAAAAATGGGAATTGTGGGAATAATACATACAGAATAATGTTTTGGAAGAGGAATAAGGTTTAAGGAAAGGCAGGAATTGAATGAGCTATGTAATGTTCTGTCTAGAAGATTATATGTGATGTATACTGTTTTTACCTGAAAATATGTCAGTAGGATTTGTTTTCATGTATATGAATATATGATTATGTCGTAAGTGATAATTCAATAAAGATGTTTCTTGTTTAAAAAAATATTAACAGAATAACTTGGAAGAATAGGTATGAATCAGAGACAATACCACTTCCATGGAACTATCTCTCCCTATACATAAAGCAGATTTCTTTTCTTACTCTCATCATCATCCTCAACCCCCTTTTTTCCATTTTCTACAAGGGGTCAAGGTATCATGTCAGCTGTCGCCATCACTTTCTATTCAATGTCTCTCTCCTACCTTCTTCATTATTCATGCCTGAGTGTTGCAGATCTTCTGTCACAGAATCCATCCACCTCTTTGATGGATGCCCTCATTTCCACCTGACTTCTTCCTGTCTGTCCCAAATATTCTTTATTAGGTTGTCTTCTGCTTTTCTGCACATTTGCCCAAACCACCATTATCTGTTCTCTTTGAACTTTTCTGCAAATGGGGCTGCTTTGGCTTCTTCTCTTATATCCTGATTTCTTTGTCCTACAGAGTGCATCCTACTACCCATGTTGGGCAGTTCATCTCCATCACCTCAACTGCTGTACCTTTGCTGCCAGGTTTCTTTACTATACAGTAGCACTGGTCACACCACTGTTTTGTACACCTTACTTTTCAGCTTCTTTGACATTTTTCTGTCATATACTACACCTGACAGTCTGTGTCAGTTGGCTGTAGCCCCACTGATTTTAGCTTTGACCTCCTCATTCAGACTTCCCTTCTTCTCAACCACCTCTCCCAGATACTTGAAGCTGTTTACCTGTTTGACTATTTTCCCTTCTTTCTCAATTCTCAGCGTCTTCTGATTTCCCCAATTTGCTGCTATTACAACTGTCTTATCTGTTCTAAGTTTCATCCTATGTGCCTTCAGTTTTGCATTCCATTCTACTATCATTTGCTGAAGTTGTTGCTCAGAGTCTGCCTGCAATGCCAGATCATGTGTATACAGCAACTTTGTTCATATGTCAACTCTGAATTATTTGTTAATGTAGTCCATCACTAATATGAATAGCAGTGGGCTCAGAGCTGAACCCTGATGTACACTCACTGTCAGTGGGAACCCATCTGTGAGGCCAAACACTGTTCATACTGGAGTCATTGGGTCCATGTACATAGCTTGTACTAATTCTACCATTCTTTCTGGGACTTCAAACCACTGCAGTATTGTCCAAATCAGCTTACTTGGGACATTGTCATATGCTTTCTCCAAGTCTAGCAATGCCCAGTTGGACTCTTTCCTCATCTCTAGCTTCTTCTCAGTAATCTGTCTCAGTGCAAAGATTGGGTCAGTTGTATTGCATCTTGATCTGAATCTTGAACTGCTCATCTCTGATCTTAATTTTAACTACTCTCTATATTCATTTAGCAATCACCCTCTCCAGAACTTTCATACAATGTTACAGGAGTTTGATACCTCTGTATTGCCCACAGTTGTTAATGTCCCCCTTTGTTCTCGACCACTGGCCCTATAATGCTTATTCTCCAGTCATCTGGGGATACGCCTTTCTCTTCACACAGCTATGACTACCCTCAAGAGCCATTTCTTCTCTATCTCACCCAACATCTTTATCCTGTCTGTAATGAAAACATCAGAGCTTGCTGCTTTACCTGGCTTCATTTTCTTTAGTGCTGTTCTTACTTCTTCTAAGGTTGGCATCTCCTCTTCTCTCTGTAGGCTGTGTCTGGCACAGTACAACTTCTATGGCATTTTCTTTAGTTGGAAGCTGCTGGAAGTACTCCTTCCATTTGCCTTTGATGTCCTATGGACTGGCGTGCAGGTTGTTGCTGGCATCCCTTATGAAGAGTGTCTATTTTTTCTATCTTTGCCTTGCAAACTGATATAGTTTCTTTGTACCTTCATTTGATTCCCTTTCCAGAAGCTGGTTAAGTGCCTATGATTTCTTGTTCTTTTCTATTGCAACTTCTTTCTTAACCTCTTTGTTAGCCAACCAATATTCTTTCCTAGCCTGGTCCTCCTTTTCTGTGTCTCACTTTTTCCTACACTCCTCCTTTCTTTTGATGACTTCCTGGAAGTCTGCATTCCGCTAACAGCTTTCCTTATGTATGTATTTGTAGTAGTCAGTCAGTTAGTGTCTTATATTTTATTTTGCTCTCCATACTTGGCTTGGCCAAATATCTGTTATGTAGTCCTCACATATGCTGTTCTGAGGCACTGCCATTCTTCATCATCTCTGCCTGTTTCCTCTTCCTCTTCTTCTTGAGGTGCTAGAGCCCTGAGTAATTCCTTGAAATGTTGTGCTTTCTCTACAGTCAACTTCCAGGTCTTCGGCCTGGTCTCTGTTGACATTAGAGCCTTCTCTGACTACTGCTTGCAGCTGATGGTGTCAACCAGTGGTTTATGCTGTGGGCCACATGTTTCACTGCGGATGACTTTGCAGTCTACCCCACTGCCCTTTCCTTACAACGATGAAGTGTATCTGAGTTGCATGTTGGCCACTGTTGTATGTGATCTTATGACTGTCTCTCTTTCTGAACTATGTGATGGCTACTAACAAGCCAGTTGTAGACAGAAGTCTTGAATGGCCTCTCCTTCTTTATTCCTGTTGCCCCATCCATGTGGATACAGGCAGTCCTCATATCCTGTTCTGTCTGTCCCAATATGTGCATTCAGGTCACCCATTATCAACACCAATTCATTTTGTCCTGCCTTGTCTAGTAGGTCCTACGACTGCTATCTGAATGTACTCTTTTCCTCACTATCACAACCATGCTGTGGGGCATAGGCTGAGATTATAAATAATTTCCTTAAACTGGAGTCTGATTGCCATGAGTCTATCATTAATTCTGATAGCATTCTTCACTGCCTTTTGAATCCTCTCCCTCATCACAAATCCCACACCATTTTTAATCTGTTCTTCTCCTGAGTAGAAGACTCTGGATCCCAAACCAAGTGGCTTTGTTGCGTTGCCCTTCCATCTTGTCTCCTGGATAAATAGGCTGCCCTTCCTCCTCCTTACCATCATGTCATCCACTTCCAAGCTGCATCCTGTCAGTGAACCTATATTGAGTGTAGCAATTCTTAGTTTATTTTTGGCAGGTTGATTGGTTTTAAATCTAGCTTTCACTCAACACAGCTATCCCAGGTAACTCAAGACAGGCAAATGGACACCAGTAGCTTATTGAACAAGGACTGTTTTATGGTGGGCACACACTGACCAGTAAGGGCCCATACACCCCTCCAACCATTAACATGAGTCCCTGGCATACCCGCTTATCTCCGGCAAATACCCATGCCTATGTGGCGACATTAGTCAACTCAACCGAATCACCTAGATGCGTATTTTACACCATTGAGTGGGTAACCCTGCCACAGTGTGCAGTCTGTGATCTGTGTTCTCCTATCTTGAGGATACTGTGCATCACAGTACATGCTCAAAGAAGTTGGTCTATGCAACAGGGCACCTTGTACAGTCTGTGCTGCTGCCCACAGCTCCACTCCTGTATGAGTCTGAGATGGAAACACAGCATGTTTTTCAGAGTTGGGAGAAACCCCACAGAGACACTGGGAGAACATATAAACTCAAAATAGGCATTGGCTGAAAGTCAGGATCAAGCCTTGTATCTTGAGCATGGGAGGTGAACACCTTAACCGTTATGCCAACTGGGAAAAGAAAAGTAAACAAAATACTTTTCTTGCTCTCTTGGATGGATAACCAGAAATTCACTAGTAGCTGAGCACCGATGGGCCTCATTTATAGGGGAACATGTAACTACCCCAATATATACTTGTTCAGCCCATCTTTTGTGTGTCACATAAGGGCTAATAATTACTACAGGATATGCAGAGCTAGGTTTCTTAAGATTCTCACAGATCAATAGCCTAAGTACCTATGAACCTCTATGTCCTCTTCTAATCAGTGCATACCCTGATAAACAAATATAAATAAAAATAAATAAATAAATAAAGAATTAACAATATTCCTTTTCAGCTTGTCTAGTTTGATGAGAGTAGGGCAGAATCAAGTAGTTTTAAATTGCTCTTACTTATATGCCATGTATCATGCCACATATGTTCATTGAAGACATTAGTTACTGCTTTAATGAGAAGAAGACATATTTGGCTGTAGAGATAACCTTATCCTGACAGTGCTATTTCTAAGACTAATCATTCCCTGGTATCTTTGTTCTGTTTGGTTACAAAGCAGCTGACTTTCCTTAATGCTTTGATTCTAGTGCGAAACAGAGAATTTGTATAAGTAGTTTCATGTTTCTGTGGGCACTTCCCTGTCTGGGAGCAAAGTTAAAACTTTATATTCTGTAAAAAAACTTTTTAAATAGCAGTCATTCTTTGTGATCAGTTAGGACCAGACAGTATAACATTGTCATGCCACTGCCCTCATTAGGGGTGAATCCTTTCAGGATACTCTTTCTTTTTTAAATACAGATTTAAATGATTATTTGGGTGTTCCCTGTGCCTACTTCCTTAGTCATATCCCCACATCTTCATTCTCCCTTTTTTTCAATTCCGTTCCACATTCCATGAGTTCACAAAGTGTCAGTGGTATATTGTCAGACCTTACCTCACAAGTAGCAAACATAAAATAAAAGTGAACTTCATTTGGGAACAGGAAGCAGTTATATAAACAATATAATTTCATTTGCTCTTTATTCTGCCAAAATGAAAATTTGAGCTTAAATATGGAAATGAATTTAACTTAAATATGGAAATTATGTAGCACTTAAAAGTTTCTATTAAATGGGGTAATAAAGTACAAGGGGCAGGATGGATTTCTTCAGGCAGAATTATTTCAGACATTGCGTCCTGTGGAGACATTGCTTCTATGCAAGTTAAGACATAAAATATAATGTGTCCTGTGGAGACATTGCTTCTATGCAAGTTAAGACATCAAATATAATGTGTCCTGTGGAGACATTGCTTTTATGCAAGTTAAGACATAAAATATAATGTGTTCTGTGGACATATTTCAGGCAGCATGCTAGAACAGTTGGTGCTGAGGGTTAAAGCTGTGAGCTGTAGCTCCTATCATGCAGGTCACTAAACCAGACCTTGCTCCAAAGTCATCCCTGGAAAGGGACTGTGTGTCCAGTGAGGCTAGCTGTTCAACAAATGGGTACTATAACTATTACAACTGCTTATTAAAAGTTAAAGTAAAAAATATAGCCTTGCTTCATTTGCTAAGCTGCAATGTGAACAAAATACATTGTCAGAAAAGTGTTATTAGAAACTTTGTAGGGAAAGTTAATAGACCACAAATTTGCTGTGACCTTGCTTTATAACAAATTCTGTATGAATGGAGTATTGTTAGGCATAAAGAAATTTACTGAACTGAGAGCATGAGAGACATGTTCAGAAATGTGAACTGTCATTTAGATGATGAAATTAAACATTATTGCATGATGTTAACTGTCACTTGACAAGTGTGAATTGTGATTGGAAAATATTCCAAAAGAACCATCTAAGCTGAGGCACTGCTGATTTTGTAGTTTGTATGTGTATATAAGTTAGCCTTTAATCTGCCATATTACATTCACTTTTGTGATTTTCAATATGCTAATATCCTGTTCAGAATAAAACCTGCTTGCAACAACATGATTTATATCTCCAAGGATTTTAAGAATTTTATTCAAGACAAACTACAGTCAGATCTTTACATTTGCTGAGTGTTTTCTTTGGAAAAAAAAAAAGAAACTAATATGTAAACTCCACTGGTTGCCGATTTATGAGAGAACTTCACCAGATGAAGAGAAAGAGTTGTCACAATAGCAGAAAAAGGAAATAGAATCTGCACAGAGCCGTTCTTATTATCAGCCAAGTGAGTATGATACATCAGAAAAGTTAGATATGGCACAAATGATTACCAGATCCAAAATGTTTTTACTATTAGTAGGCATATGACACAAGTGACACTATGAATTTTTTTATCAGGAGGCTGGTGAGACACTTTTAGTGGTTATTATTTTTATTTTATAGTGATAATGACCTATGGACTGACTTACTCATTAAAATATATTTAATGACTTTCTTCTCTTGAAAATAAGGGTGTCAGTAGTTGAAAAAGCAAACAAGAGTTTTACAATTCTACTAATAGGAAAATAATAATTTCAATGTTCGGTGAGTGTTTAGTTTAACACATTACAAGACAACTTTTACAATATGCACAGTATGTATATGTGATCAAACAGATTTTACTCTATTTTGAATTTGTTAACCGGCGCAGAGCACTGATCCCACCAGACCCATTTCAGTCTCAGCCCTGGGAAAACAAAATAGATACATTACATAATGTACAGAGAGAATGACAAAATACAGTATATAGATATATTATATACAAAGTGAATATCATGTTTGACTTGAGGGTATAAAGGCAATAGATAAATGACAGTATATACAGAGTGAATGAAAAAACACAGTATATGCATTCAATATAGACTGACATCAGAGCTGACATGCTGAAAGAATCAAAGTCAAGAACAGAGTCAGACCAAGGTATGTAAACAGAAGAACGGAATGGTTAAGTTATTTGACCATAGAGATGGTAGTTGCATTTTCCTAGAGTCTTGAAATATGCCATTATTTGTGTATGGAAAATGGGATAAAAGGAATTATCTTTAAGAAAAGATGGGAGATATTCCCAAAGTTTGGCACCAAGGACTGAGAAATCATGGTCTGTGCAGTGAAGCCTAGTTTGGGAACTGTGGAGGAGAGGACATGAGTGGTTAAGATGCTTAAGGCTGTATTTTGTGAATTTTTGAATAGTCTGGAAGTTATTGGAGGGAAGGTGCCACTCTTGATAAGTATAAATAGTGGAGAGATAAGTAGAAAGTCAGTATATTGTAGCCAGTTAGCTTTTTCAGTGGTTTTACAGTGGTGCCCATTTCTTGGGGCAAGGGTGATGAATCTGCAAATGGCATTTGAAATGGTCTGAATGGTGGATACATTTCTTTTAGAAGCTGCAGCGATTAGCAGAAGACAGTATTCTAACTGAGTCAGTAAGACACCTTTACCTATGGCATTTCTATAGAGCCTGGATAGAAAAGGGTAAATCCTATTAGCCCAGAATAGGACTGAGTTGTTTTTTTTTTTACATGATTCTCTGAGATACATAACTGTCCTTCTGACATGTTCTGTTTAAGTCACAAACAAAGTTACAAAGTTTAAATCCTTAGGTCTAGTAATTCTTATACTGTTTGTTTTGCGAATATGTAAAAGGTCCATCAGAGCTGGATCCAAGGATGCCTTATATGCCAAGCATAGATTGTCTCTCAGCCTTCTTTAGGAAACAGAGTATAGATATAGGGCTTTGAGGTGATCTGTATAGGACGTTCTGTTTACACCCCGTAATCTTTTTGTGAGGAACCTCTGTGGGCATTCCAGTTATTGCATGTGCCTGGTTAGGTATATACTGAAGGGGTGATATATTTAATGATGTGTCTGAAGGATTAGTACAGTGGCATGATATCTTCTCCTGATCTAGATGCCATGCCTTTACTTATAAGTTGAGTGACATGGAATGATTTTCTTACAACATTAGACACAAGATGATCAAAAGGCAGGTTACTATCTGCACAAGTTCTCAAATCCCTAATTACTGTGCCTACTTTTAGGGGTGTTTAATCAAGGAGGTAGTTTCCTTGGGTGGCCAATTTCCCAAAAGGTACTATTGTACATTTCTTGGCCTTGAGTTTTAAATTGTGCTTTGGCACAAGTCATTTGTCTGTGTTACACCTTCCTGTAAGATGTTAGTATCCGAGAGGTTTTCTATGACTACTCCTAGCTTTCAGTCTTTTGAAAACTTGGTAAACCAGAGGCCCTTGACATTGATCTTGACTTTTGAAAAATAGATGTCAAAGAGGAGCGGACTTGGCACAAAGCTTTGGGAGACTCCACTTGTGACTGGCCTCCTTTTGGAGATGGTATGTTCAATTCTAACTACCTGGGTCCTGTCTGTGATCTCTGAGCCAACTGGCTATCCAGCAAGTTACATAGAGGTTTATGCCTAATTCCATGTGTTTGTCTGCAAAGCCTAAGTAGGGTATTGTATCAAACGCCTTAGCTAGCTCAAGGTTTATAGGTTCATAGGTAGGTACTAGGCTATCGGCCCTAGGGCCTCTACAAGCCTAGCCAAAAAGGTAGGCAGTATGTGTTGTTTTATCCTCATTAATTCTCTTGGTGACCTTCTAAAAGAAGTCCACCAGGTTCAGTAGACATGACTTGCCTTTGATGAAACCAAATTGAGTTGGTCCAGTGTTTTAAAGTTTTCTATGTCATTATTAATCTTTTCCATGAAAATTCTTTCAATGACTTTGCATATGAGACTAGTAAGACTATTGGGCCTGCAGTTCCCTGGATGCATAATGGTCTGCCCTTTTACAGCGAAATACCAGTTGCAGTCTTCCATTCATGTGGCTTGAAGCTTGTGTGGAGGCTATGATTGAATAGTGACAACATTATCCTTGATAGATCATATTTCAGGCTATTTAGGAGCCATCCCTGGATTTTATCAGGGCCCATCGAAGCTGTATTCTTGGACTTAGAAACCATACCTAAGACCTTCTCCCTAATGATTGTTGGAGGGATTATGTTAGATGGTATTTCCTGGGGGTTGGTTGAGAGTGAAGATGGGTAATGTAGATGAATTTGTCAGCCAGAAAATTTGCTATATCTCCTGGCTCCATGAATGTGGTTCCATTTGCCAACAGTGTGGCACATTGTTGTATGCTTCCTTTGAGGTTTTGGACATAGCTAAAAATGGCCTTATGGTTATTCTTGGCCTGGGATGCTATCTTTACCAAAAAAAATTCCTTTGTTGTACTTAATTAGTCCTCTTAGTTGTCTAGTCAGTCTGATGAGACAGCTTTTATCATTTTTGATGTTACACTTTCTAATGTTAGCTATGACTTTATTTATTCTGTTGTTTAACCTGTTTCATTTCGGATTCCATGAGGGTGATTTGTTCACTGAATTAATTTTGGGCTTATTTCTGGTAGGCACAGCAGCCTCTATGTAGTCACTGACATGGCTGTACAGTGTTTCTGTGAATAATTCAGCTTAGGTTGTTGTGTTATCTGAGTTTGGAGGGGCATGAAATTTTAACACATTATCACTTAATAAAAGGTAGTTTGCCTTGGAGTAGTTTCTAACTGTTATAGAGTTTGCTAAGGTTACAGAATTGATTCTTATTTCAAAGGAAACTGCTTTGTAGTCTGACCTTACCAGAGAGGACATGACATGGGTGAGGGTGCGGTGTTCTTCCATATTTGTGATTACCAGATCCAATATGTTTGTATCTTTAGTAGGAGTAGGCACTAACTGTAGTGTATTTGTGTTTACAGTCTAGGAATCTCTGTGTCTATGAATTTGGGGTCATGTAGGATTCCCATTTTATAGTAGGATAATTAAAGTCCCCCATGGGTATGGTATTTGTTTGAATGGCGAGTGTCTCCAATAGGTGTAAGTATCAGCTATGGGTTTCATAGGACATAGAGATTGACCTATATCTTCCTTCAATATAGTGTGGGACTTTTGTCTGTGGTAATCTGGGCATGGAAGAACTTCACTGCATCATCCTGTTTAACCAGCCTAGAAGCATGCTTGTTATTGATTTAGTCTGAGACACCTCCACCTTTAGTCCCCTGTCTCTGCAGTTGCTTGTCTAAATGTGGGAAAAGCACTGAAGCCTTGCACTGATTTGATATTCTCTGTGGCTTTAAACCGTGCCTTGGTAACTGAACAGATGTCTGCATTCTCCAAGGTGAGGAGCGCTTGGAGGGAGTGGAGCTTCTTGTTTAGACTCCTGGCATTCAGCAGTACCAGCTTTAGATTTCCTTGGGTAGATTTTACTATGTTGGAAGGTTTGTCAATTTGGCATTGCCTAAAAAGGCTCTATGGGAGAGGACAATGCTTTAGCCTATATTCATAAGCTTAGAAGAGACAGGTGCAGACCATCCTTGACAAAGCAACATGGTTTGTTAACCATGTCCTCCCATGTTGACAAATACCGTATCCCCCTAGAGTGACACTAAAACTAAGCCAGTTATTAAAATCAATATCTGTTTGTATTGTGGCATCATCCTTAGTGAAGATAGAATGCTGCTCGATGCCAGGCACATAGCAGTCTGTGACACATAGTCTAAGAGCTCCATAATATCTTTCTTCATATAGTCTAGGGAGATGCATCTCAAGTCATTTTCACCTACATGGGCTATGACTAAATTATACTGGTACCTGTGGTGCAGTGACTTGAGTGCATGTGTAACTTGAGAGTTCCTGGCCTCTGATAGGCAATAGATAATTACTAAGTGCTTTTGGGTTTACTAAGGATAATTTTTGCAGGTGGGATGTCTGGGTGGTTTTTGAGGTTTGGGAAGATTGCCTTTAAGTGTGCCAGCATAAGTAGGTCTATGTGTGGTGGGTTCAACATGTGTGTTTCTGACAACCAGATTGTTATCATGAGTGTTTGTTCATTAGAGTTTAGCCTCCAGAGACATTGTGAATATTCATCTCTCTCGCGTACTGTATTTGAGGAATAAATGGTTATCACTGAATATTAGACAATTGTAATTTTGTCTCGATATCCCCATATCCTCCAAATTGACTGTGGAGAAATTGGAAATGTGCATATCCATGATATCAGGTCCTTTGTTGGGGGAGCTACATGAGTTGTTGCAAGAGGGGTTTATAGTGGGCTGACTTAGGGTGATTTTTGGGGCTAGAGGCTAGACTAGGCTATATAATACTAAATTAAAAGGGCAGTGCTCCACAACATGCAGACTAGCTGCTCTGTGCTATTCAGTGCACAAAGTAGTTGCTCTACACTCACTGAGTTACTGGTACACTTTCAGAGGTGGTCTTATAGGGAAAATTTCATTTCTAGGCATCTATACAAGGCACCACTAACCGCAACTGCATGATGGGCAGCAGTACAAAAGCAAGACAAATCTATACAGGCACTTAAAACATAGGAAACTGGATTCTGAGTCCTCTGGACAATAAAATAACTGTACTTACAGCTTTTTATGTGCTTCCCAACTCAGACCAGATCACCACCTATTACCACTACATGGACTATCCCAGCCCTCTTAATATAAATATACAAAAAAAATTACTTGAAATGTAATTCTAACACAAAACAACTTAAACTGGCTCTTGCTCGTCTTGTGTGGCTAGTTAAGACAAAGAGGCTCAGGTATTCTTTATTACATACAAACACATCAGGATTGATAGCAGCAAAATAAAATATAAGACACTAACTGACTGACTACTACAAATACATACATGCTTACACCTGTGCAGCTCACTACAAAATGGCTGTCTTGCTTGCATGTGCTCAGTATTTATATACACATGCTAGTTCACTGGAAAGCTTCTTAAAGGTACATACACACTCTGATCTACATCCTCGCTCTTTACTGAGCTGTCTTGCAATAATAATGACATTTGAATAGGCATGCAAATTATGCAGACAATAATGAATAAAATAACATACATGTCCAAGTTGCCATGTATCTGGAACAAGATCTGGAAATGCGATCTGATCTTGTAATGTAGCAGTTAGGACTGGGTTTAGCAACAGGGACAATCATAGGTGAATGATCTGCTTTAGGACTCTCATTGATATTCTCAGGAACAGGGATATTTGCTGGAATGTCCTCTGGAACTGGAACATGCAGTACTCGCTTGGACACCAGTACCAAATGTTTCCGATTCAGTCTAAATTCTGTTCCTTGCAATTCCACGATGTACGATCTCGGCTCTAGACATAAACTTTTCATGACGCCAAACCTTTTGCTGTCTGCATCCCCACTATCTCCTCCCCTTCTTGTAATGGACAGCAAACCAAAAACGTCACTGGGAACTGCTGCTGTACAAATACTGTAAAATGTTTATTAAAACACAAAACAAACCAAAAAGTATCAAAGTGAGCGCTTTCAGGCTAGGCCCTTCTTCAGACAATCTTGTAATGGATTGAGCGATTTTCTGCTCTTATCATAATAGGACTTCTGGAACAAATGCTTTTTCAGGAGTTGAGCTTACACTGCTTTGCTGTTCTTAGCACATGGAACCAACAAACTGCTACTGATTGGTAGTGTAGTTCTGGTTTCTCTCGATGTAAGTCTCTGGGCAGGTGAACCAAGATGATTATCATGAGGAATGTTTCTGAGATCCAGGCGATTTAGAAAAATATTGGTATTGTCTCATTTCAACTTCTCTAACAACTATTTTGCACTTTGAACTGCACGTTCTGCCAAACCATTTGACTGTGGGTACTCAGGACTACTCGTAACGTGAATAAAGTCCCACTCTTCAGCAAATCTTTTGAACTGCTGGATTGTAAAATGTGCACCATTGTCAGAAATAACTTTGTGTGGACTACCATGGACAGAAAAATGCCCATTAAACTTAGTAATGAACGTACTGGAAGTGAGATTAAGAAGTAGGTCAAGCTTGAACCAATTTGAATAAGAGTCTACTAACACCAAATAATTTTGACCATTCTATTTGAAAATGTCTGTAGCTACTGTCAACTAAGGTAGTTCAGGAATCTAGTTTAGCTGAAGTGGTTCTTTCTGTTGATGGGGTTTAGTACTATTGCAAACAGAACAAGATGAAAGTACTCTCTCAATATCACTTGAAATAGAAGGCTGAAATACTAGTCCTCTTACCCTCCTTTTGGTAGAATCAGTTCCTGGATGTCCATGATGCAAGATGTTAATATACTCTTGTTGCAAGGATTTTGGATTTTGGAATAATCACTTTTGAACCTTTTATGATATTACCGTTGTCAGACAAAATCTCATCTCTGTAAGGGGAATATTGTTGCACCTCTAGAAATAACCAAGATTGCTTTAACAGCCACCATAAAATGGTTGAGCTTCTGGAGAACTGGATCTGAAGATGTATGAGTTCTAAGCTCATCACGACATGTGGAAGAAAAATTTCTCCCTTTCATGACTTCAAAATTAGTTTAGCTTGCTCATTTTCAAACTGTTCGGTGGTTTTGCTGGGTGATCTGGATAAAGTATCAGCAAGATAAAGAAGTTTGCCTTTTGGGTAAACAAGATTGAAATTATTTTGCAATTTCAACATCAGGTGTTGCAATCTCGCAGGAGCTGTGCATTGGCTTTCTCAAAATAGTGACTAGAGTTTGGTGGTCAGTCGCAATTTGATTAAGTCGGCCATAAATATCATCATGGAACTTCAAACAAACAAACACAATTGCCAAGAGTTCTTTCTCTGTTTGAACATACTGCATCTCAGCTTGGGTTAGAGTTCTTGAAGCATATGCTACTGCTCTACCCTTTTGAAGAATGACTGCACCAAGACCAAACTTAGAAGCATCACAAGAAAGAGTTACTGGTTTGTGAACATCATAGTATCTTAAAGTAGGTGGACTGGCAATTCTCTGTTTCAGGACATCAAATGCTCTTTGGTGTTGTTCTAACCAGGACCAGATTACATCTTTGTGTGTCAGCTCTCCTAGCAGTGCTAAAAGTTGGCGCAAATCTGGAAAGAACTTGCTGAGATAGTTAACGTTGTAGAGCTTGAACATTGTCTGGAGCTGGCATCTCAAGCATTGTTGTTTGCTTGGAAGGATCTGGTCGTAAGCCTAAACTAGTAATAAACAAATGACCAACATAAGTAACTTCTCATAGCCTGAATTTGCACTTCTGAGGATTCAGCTTAAGCTTCACTTCACAAGCTCATTCTAGAACTTTCCTGAGGTTTCTATCATGTTCAGCTTCACCATTACCTCCTACAAGAATATCATCTATAATAGCACATGGATATCCAGAAAAAAATTGTTCCATTGCACGCTGAAAGACTTCACTGGCAGAATTTACCCCAAATGGCATTCTCAAAAATCTGTACCTGCCAAAAGGAGTACTGAAAGTGGTTAGCAATGAAGATTTTCGTGAAGCAAAATTTGCCAAAATGAACTTTTTGCATCTAAGACAGAAAAAAACAGTGGCATTTGGCATAAGAGCAGCAACTTCTTTGTCTGCATTGGATGATGAGGATGTTTTAATGCTTTGTTCAAGTCCCGAGGATCAATGCATATTCTAATATCATCTGAGCTTTTCTTATGAGCTACTACCATAGAGGATACCCATTCAGTTGGTTCATCTGCTAGACAAATCACTCCTTGCTGCACCATTCTGTCTAGTTCGGCTTTGACTCTACCTTGCATAGCTACTGGAACTTTCCATGCTAGCCTGATGACTGGGCTGACTTCAGGGTGTAACTTCATAGAGTACACAACAGGGAGTTTGCCTAGTTTATCGTCGAAAAGATCAGTATAGGTAGAAAAAAATAGTCTGGTGAAATTAGAACAGCTGTCTTTTGAAGCTTACATGGTGGAGTTTCTCATTAAATGAAAGCAGTTCTATTTTCAAACTGTCTCTGAGGCGTAATAATGACTATATAAAATTGCAAACTGTAGCTGTTCCCAGCAGAGTAACATGAAAGCACTACTGAGCCTTCGGTTTCAATTTCTTCACCACCATAAACAAGAAGCATTTCACACTTAGCCAAATCAAATTTATCACCAGCTCTTACTCTAGCAAATGTTTCTGCTGACATAGCATTGCACTTTGAGCCAGTATCAGCTTTGAGCTCTGTGGGTCTCCAATTAATCCGAACAGTACAAAATATTTCATTCTTTGCCCACAAATCTACTGCATTGACTGTTTTACCATGCACAGATACACCATCAACATAAAATGTAGGGTCACAGCTTTCTAATTGATCAACTCGTCTCTTGGAGTGTTCTCTTTTAATAAAAGAATGGACCTCTTTTGATTTATACAACCTTTGAAAATTATTCTGTTTTTTTTACATTTGTGGCACTGCTCACCAAAAGCTAAGCACTTTTCTCTTTTAGACTCATGAGTTCCACCACAATTATGACAGTTGACTATGAGGCTAGGTGAGGGCTCATGCTTTGAGTTTGTTGACTCATCCTTGCACTTCACTGAGCATATCCACTTTACAGAGCATGCCTTGGAATTGCTAGAAAGGTTCTGGGATTCACTGAGGTAACCATGCCCTTGGTCTACATCTTTTAACCGCATGCTGAATACTATCAACATTAATTTTGGAAAGTGCTGGAAGCATGCATTTCTCATTTGTACGCATGTTTGTACTTTACTGTGAGCTCATGTATTTGACAAATCTCTAAAGTTAAATCACTGTCTCAAAGCAAAATCTTTTTCACTGCATCATCATTAATACCACACACAAACTTGTCTTTTATCAGTTCACCCCATATATCACCAAATCTGCACGTTTTATCCGTATTTTTCAAGTCAGTTATATATGCTGCAAAGGTTTCACCAGGCTTTTGATCTCTTGTGTAAAATAAGTGCTTTTCCATTGTAATATTCATTTGGGGGTTACACATTTCTCTAAATTTACATTTTAAGCACTCTGGGTCTTCCCTCGTTTCAGCCGGTACCACTATATGGTGGTGTCCCCCTCTCCTACATACATAGCAGGTGGATACACAAATGAACATTCCCTTTCGATGGCTTCTGAACCAGCTAAATTAGGCAGAAAAAAATATCTTTGTATGTGCATCTTTGTCAGAAAATGCATCCTGTATGAAAATATCATACTCTTGCTCAAACACTCTCCAATTTTCTGCAATATTATTATGAAATACAAGTGGAGCAGCTCTGCGAAATCCTTCTGCCATGCCAACAAATTATGCTTAAACACAATGTAAAATATGGCCCTTGTAATTATGTATGAGCATACACACACAGCAGGTACTTGTAACAATATTCAAATGCTCAATAAACTCTTTGAAATACTGTACTTTGCAAAATATTCTTTGAAATTGCTATATTTTGCGAAATAACTGCACTATAATACTGCACAAACTTGAGAACACATTGTACACTTCAGATGTCCGAATAGCTTTAATTAATATGAAAAAGTAGCACACAGTGAAAAATACAGTCGTTTTCCTTTTTTTATACATTTTATGTGATTCAGATATAATTTCAAACACTTTTGTAACTATTTTGAATATTTTTATCAATATGTCGCAGTTTCGGACATTTCTTTTAACTAGAAATTATTTGTAAGCATTATGAGTGCTTTGTCTTATATTCTTTCATTTAAGCAAGTTTTAGTACCTGGAATTTATTTCTGACCTATTTTGGGAGTTGTTTGAGCAGTAGGGATGATCCACTCTTATATATTCCTCTAACTTTAACTGAGTGCCTCATGGTCTTGACTTTGGATCCCATTCTCACACCATGTCACTCCTCTTGTGTAGCTAGTTAAGATGAAGAGGCTCGGGTGTTTGTTTATGTACTTTATTACATGCAAACACATCAGGATTGATAGCAGCAACATAAAACATAAACAAACTTACTACTACACATACATACATACATACAGCTCTACAGCTCACTACAAAATGGCAGTCTTGCTTGCACGTGCTCAGTATTTATATATACATGCTAGTCCACTGAAAGCTTCTTAAAGGTACATACACACTCTGATCTACATAGATAACCTGGACAAAGTGATTTCAAGTATTTGGGACCTTTAAATTATTTAAATTGCAAAATCAGCAAATAAAACAAAAATAAATCAGTAGCTCTCTAAAATCACTAAAGTGCAAAATAATAAAACAAATCTGTTATCTGCCAGGAATGGAGCAGGATTAATTCAGGGCACTCTCAGAGTGTGGGGAGTGTGCCAATCAGATGGGAGCTCTGGGAAAATAAACAGAAGACAATTTGTAGCAAAAGAGGGTTTACTCAAGAGTAATACTGGTTTGCTGGGTATGCACTCAATATTGTGCATCTATGGAAAACAATTGAATTTCTGAGTCCCTAATTTCCTTTGCCAATGGTTCTAATGCAAATAACAAAGGGGAAAGAGGACACCCCTTCCTGGTTCCTCTGCTCAAGCAGAAATTATCAGAGAATCTACCCACTTTAATTTTAGCCTCTGATCTCTCATATATCCTCCTAATCAGCCTTATATTTTTATCAGGGAATGCAAATGCTTCCATTGCCCTGCTCATAAAGTCTCAGCTTTCTCTATTAAATGCTTTCTCTGTATCAAGAATCACCAACATTAGTGGTATTTTCTTACATTCTGCTTTCCTCTGGATCATCAGCATTCTCTTAATGTTGTCAAATGTTTGCTTCCACACCACAAAACCTCACTGATCCATATCTATCAATTTTGGCATCCCTTTTGGTATTCTTTACGCCATAATAGACATAAACACTTTATAATCATATTTTGATATTGAAATGAGCCTCTATGAAGCTAGATCTGATGAATCTTTTCCCTCTTTAGGTATTACAGCTACCATCACTTTCTTCCAGGATGTTGGTACTTCTCTTGAAATACTGTTAAACAAAACCTTCCTGATCTTTATCAGTTTTTCCCTCCTAACTTTCAAACTTCCACATGAATATCATCTATTCCTGGGGGCTTCCCTGTAGATTGGTTATACATCACCATTTTTATCTCATCTCCTCCTATCCTTAGTAATTGAGCCTCATCTACCTCTAACCTTGGCATATTTAATTGTTCCATAAACATTTCCATGTGTACCTTTTCTTGATTTCCATATTTCTCTGCTTTATACAGACTTTCATAGAATTTCTGAAATATTTCTAATACGTGTACAGGATCTCTTGTTATCTTTGTTATAGGCTCCCTAAGCTTAGCGAGTGTCCTTTCTACGTTCTGTTGCTGAAGTTGTTGTGCTAAAAGTTTTTGTGCTCTAGAGTTATTATCAAAACACAGTTGCTTAACAGCAGTCTTTCTAAAGTCATGCATATTATCAAGATAATCCCTTATTTTCTGTTTAGCATTCTGCAGTTGATCCTCTTCTCGTTCTGTGAGATTCTTACTGTTTTGCAATACTTTAACATTTGTCAGCCTCTCTAAATAATTCTTCTTAGTTTTTAACTATATCTCCCTCTCTTTTATTTCCACCCTATTTTTAAACTCCACTTTAGTTTTACCCCACTCCCTAGCTATATTTTCAGAATAAATTTTTATCTTCTATAATAGCTCCTTCTATGGCAATTTAGCCAGGTTTAAATGAATATGTCATGATCAATCTTGTACTTAAAATGAGCTGCCAAACTGTAATATTGTTCTACTAATTTTGCTTATTTTAATAGAGTATATGCATTTTAAATAGAATTTTAAACACATTTTTTGTACAATAAGTACATGTTAAAAAGTGGGTATATTTTTGCATGTCTTGTTACAAATAGTGTAGGAAGACTTTGTTTTTTATTAGGTTTTTACTATGCTTCTATCATATTGTTTTTTGTTTCAGACAGTAACTTTGTTTTCCATTGATGGTAACATGATGGACTCTCATGGGTTAAGGAACTGACATGAGGATGTAATGTAATTGGGTGAAGTACATTTTAAGTTGTATATAAGTCATACGATTTTATATGGCATCCAGTTCTGAAGAAGTCCTTGAGGGGATGAAAGAGCTTAACTTGTTGTTTTACTAATAAATAGCTGGAACACACTTGACCTGGACAGCGTGTGGTTCTTTATGGTCACCTGTAGCATAGCTATTTCCACTCTACATTTTTAATATAGTTCACTTCTCATTCTTTTTGTACTTATCCTTGAGACCATTGACATTTAAAGACATTACAGAAGGCATCATTGTATTAAAAAGTTATTATTCCCACCTTTTATGTGTAACATCTTTTTTGTTAAACATCTAGCACCAGCTTTTGTGTTGCATGTATACACTATTTGGCAGGTTCATCTTTTATACAGTTGTTTCTTGTCATAGCCATTTGAGCCAATGTCACATCTTACAAAAGTATTGCTTTATTGAAAGCCCTCAAACAAAAAATCAAACACACCCCAAATACTCCCCTAAAACCTGTTAACTTAATAATAACACTCAAAACTATGTACATGTTCAAATATTGATGTTTTACCCTCCTAATAGGAACAAATGTTCCAAACTGACAGCCACACTCATAAACTTGATTTAACCTAAAACAAAGATTATCCATGCTAAGATGCATGGTGAAGCCTGTGCTTCTACTAATTGCTCTCTGGTTTTGTCTTATCTTTATAGCTCTCCCAGATGGGTAAACACTTGAATGCTTTTAGAGAATATTACCTCCTAGCCACTTCTCTTTATCAGAGTGTCTCCTGGAGACATACAGACCAGATACAGAACTGCTACTAAGCTTACATTTATTTCCTGGAAAAATCCCTATTCAATTCTTTTTTTGATGTACTTGTTTTCTCTTAAAACTTGTTACTAAATCAAGCTAATGGCCTTAATCCAGTTATTCCCCTATGCAAGAATAAGAAAAAGCACGCTATTTTTTCTTTTGGCATGCTCTTTCAACCAGACTTTTCATCATTTTTTTACATTGCAGTGCCTACATTTCTTAAAACTGAACAATGAGAGAGAAGCAAGGAGAAACAAAAAAAGGAAAAAAAAAACAGGTGCACCTGTTTACATTAGTATCCCCATTAAACTTAAAAATAACTGAGCATACTTTACTTTATAGCATGCAAAGAAAATTATGCACTATAAAGAGTACCACTAAGAAAAAATGTTGTTTTACTTAGTTAACTTTCTCCCTCTTCTTCTCTTCTCCTAAATATTTAATCTTAATGACAGGAAGTAGGGCATATGCTTCAGAGTCCCCTACCTGTTTTTCTATTATTTTTTGAAACATCTCTTCTTGTGCATTCTCATATTCAGCCAGCATTTTCTTCATTTCAGCCTCCGATTTTTGCAGTTTTATCATCTCATCTAAATGTCTGTTTAAAGCTTCTTCCATTTTTCCAGCCTTTTGTTGTTTGAGCTGATATACTCCATCAGTGATTCATTTATTTTAATCAGGTCTGTGTGCAGTTGTCTTATACTTTCCTCTAGGTTACTGGAAGTTACGTCTGGAGTTTGCACTGCTTTTGCAGTACTTTCCCTGGTCATTATGTCAGTATTTTTTTCCTCACCTTTTGA